>NC_034416.1:4445572-4446633 GCF_002078875.1 Numida meleagris
ACCGAAGTGGGAAAATGCATCCTCGACTTTTTAATGCGTAAAACAACACTGCGAGCTCGGAGCCGTCACAATGGTAAAGTCCTAAGGATGGTGGCAAGGAACGTGCAAAACAAAATCCTGGCATGAAAGCAAGCCAACAACTTTTGGGACTTTTCTTCATGGAGAATTTGTCCAGAACAGCCGCTGTGGAACAATGTCTGCGTGGAAAACTCCTCTGGATGAGCTGCTGCAATGTGAATGTGTTCTGCAGCGTGTTCCAGAATAAACTCATCATACAGAAAAGTCCTCACTTAGAGCTAAAAATCACTTTTTCCAGTGCGATCCATCCCTAATTCCATTCTTAGCGACGAGACAAGCTGGGAGAAAAACAGCGAGGGAAAACCTTTCTGCTCCGAGCTCACGGTGCGAGTAACCCCCGTACATCTGTGGTTGCCATTTGACGCTCTCGGTTACAAAGAGCTTTTCCTGCTCCAGGATCCCGGACCGCGGCTCCCCGCGGTGAAACGCCGGCGGAGAACGCGCACTGCACCGCGCTGCGAGGAGGAGTCTGCGGAGCGCAGGGCAGCGTCCGGCGGAGCCCTCCCGTAGGCATCCGCTGCCGGGGGGACCCTCTCTGCTCCTCCAAAAAGCACCAAACCTGGAAGCCGGCAGCAGCCCGCATCCGAGGAGGCGCGGAGAAGTTCGGGGGAGCCGGGCTGCGTGTCAGCCCTTATCTGCACGAACTGTTCCCACACCCGCACGCACCCGACGCGGGGCTGGAGCCGTCCCGCTGCGGCTGAGCCCCCCGGGACCCGGCAGCCCCGCAGCCCGCTGAGGACGGGACCGGCTGATGCAAAGCGCGGTGGCACCCGTGGGAACGGGCCCGGCGGCGGGGACACCCGCGGGTGAGAGCGGCTGGGGACACGCGTGGGAGCGGTGATGCTGATAACCCGAGCTGATGACAGAACGGGGGGAAGGGGGAGGGAGCGACGATGGGGTCACGCGTGGGGAGCCCCGAAATCACGCGCGGGGCAGCGCGCGGTACTCACGGCGGCGGACGGGCGGGCGCGCAGCCCCGGGGC
>NC_034416.1:4448597-4451363 GCF_002078875.1 Numida meleagris
TGACCCGGAGCCGGATCGCGAAGCGGGGAAGGGGGAGGAAGGGGAAGGGGAAGTGACAGGCGGCGCCGCCGCCCCGCTCCGCCCTGCTGCCGGCTGCGGGAGGGAGGCGGAGGGGAGAAGGAACGGGAGGTGGGGAAGGAAAGGAAAGGGAGGGAAAGGACGGGAATGGAGAGGAAGGGGAGGGGAGGGGGAAAGAGGAAAGAAAATCGGGATAGGAAAGGAAAATGGGAAAGGAAACTGGGACAGGACAGGAGAGGATAAAGGAAAGGGAAATAGGAGAAAGGAAAGGGGAAAGGAGAAAGGAAGGGGAAAGGAGAAAGGAAATTGGGAAAAGAGACAAGAAAGAAAAGGAAATTGGGAAAAGAGATGGGAAAGGAAAGACACCAGGAAAGAGGACAGGAAAAAAGAAGGAAAAAGGATAGAGAAAGAAAGGAAAACCCAAGCTGTGCCAATGGTATTTATGGCATTTTTGTAACAGCAATGCCGCAGCAGGGCGCAGGGATTCGAGCCGTTTGAGGCAGTGACAAGCTCAGAGCCCGGCGTGTTTGGCCCAACAAACACAGTGCCTGTGCTGCGTGTGCCCAACACCTCGCAGGGCAGCGAGGGAATGCTGCCGTGCAGACACCCACACAGCTCTGCACTGTGTCTCTGGGCAATGGGTTGCACTGTTCCAGATGGAGCCATCCATCTCCCGGTGCTCACTCTGGGTTTTGCTGGGCGGGGACCTTGGGTGCTCCCCAGGTAGGAAAGGAGTGAAGGCAGAGCAGAGCGTGGCTTTGGGTGCGTGGGGATGGGGAGCAGGAGGGTGATGGGTTGTCACCTGCACTCCCAAAACTCTTGGTCCAAGTGCAGTTTGGTGAAGGTTGCAAGCACTCTGTCTGCAGATATAGCTTTTGTTCTGCCTTCAATGGCAATGTCAAGCTGCGTGCTCTGTGATCCCTCTGGACAGCCTGGTTAAATCCAGATATTGATTTATGTTGCTGAAACCATTCTTAGTTCACAACATCCAGCCCCTTGCCAGAAGCTTTGTGGTTGTACTGCAATAGAATGCTGCTGCTGAATGAAGATTACTACCCTGTGCTTCTCCAGCAGCAAGCAATGCTCAGCTATTCAGCTGCTGTCACTATATGCACGGTGGTATCAACAGCGAAAGCAAAGATGAATCATTCCCATTTGCGCCCTCAAGAAGAATCTGGGCCAGGAGCTTTCTCCCCACTTCATCTTTCCCTTTCCCCAGGCTCCATCTGGCCCTGGGACCCGCTGGCACTCAGCCATGCCTTGGCAGAAGTCAAGCACTCTTGTCCTTTCCCTTCCCTTCCACTGGGTCCCAACGTGTGTTTCACCATTCCTGTAAAACTGGAGACAGCGCTGCCCACCTTCCTGTGCCTTCCTTCCGTTCCCTAAGATTGAGTTACCAGGACAACAAGGACTGGTGGGAGGACAGCACGTGTATAGAGCTCTGCAGGAGTAACCCCTCTGCATGTCCTCACTGCAAAGGGTCTTCCAAACAGCAGCTGGGCAGAGGTTTGCAGCACAAGGGAGAACCAGCTGAGATCCAATGCCAGACCATTTCTTCACACCTCGGGTCGAAGAGCTCTCTGGCATTCTAATACAGCTATCAACTTTTTGAAAATGTTGGGTGCAAAATTCAAACTCAAGCTCGAGAGGTCTGAGCTTTTATCCAGCTCTTGAGGTCTTGCAGCAACCAGGATGGGCAGCCACGTCAGCCCTACCAAAGCTGCTCAGAATATGTCAAAGTCTGAGCGGGTAATCAGAAAGAAAAAGAAAAAAAAAACAGCTTAGAAATCTTTTCTTAAATGAAACCAAGGAATAAAAGGGAGTCGCAGAACAACCCCCAGAGCTGGATGTACAGTGCTGCCAATCTCTCATATCTGAAAACCACAAAGGGACTCAATATTATTAACTGGCTTAAATTGTAAGATGCTGAAGCACAGCAGTTGAGGACTGCTTCTATCTCATCTTTTAGATGTTCAAGACTTCCATTTTTTTAGATATACTTTCCAGCGCAACCATTATGATTAGTTTTAAATAGAAAAATGATCTCTCCGAAGAGCTGAGATCACATGGTGAAGCACCAGCAGACTGGCACGCTGATTTCTGAGCGATAGCCCCTCGGTGCTTCTATATATATCTGCTCTCATGCCCGTCTGTTGCAAAAGGCTTTTAGAAGTGGATTATTGGGAAACACCAGGCCAGCGGAACAGCTCTGCCATGAGCAAATTGTCATGCTGGTTAGCTAAAGAGATCTAATGAGAAGAAAGGCTGTTCTTGCTCGGACCTTCACAGGAGAAGGACAGAACAGAGTTACCATGGGCTGGACTTGGTCTCACTGTGGTGTATGAACATCTTGCAGAGTGCCCAAGGATGCTGCTCCCTGCTCCTGGCAGAATTTGTCTGCAGAATTTGTTTCCCAGGGTTAGCATGTTAAATGGGACATGGACAGCTCTTAATTACAGGTTTCTTGTTTACTATAGGAATTCCAGTGTGATACAAAAATCTCTAAGACTCATTTTAAACCCGTATGCGCTTAGTAAAAAATATAATGGCAAAATGAGCTGAACTCATTTTGATCCGATCCACTGAGACTGTGACCTTGCAAAAACAAAGTACACTTGGCTTAAGAACCTGCAGGTATACGGGGTGAGGAACAGCCTTTGTCCTCATTCAGATTATTTCCATGTATGAGGACTGATTTAAATGTTGTGTTTTCAGCAGAATCTCATGCAATGGGGGGAGGGGTGGGGG
>NC_034416.1:4451368-4566176 GCF_002078875.1 Numida meleagris
GGAACTGCTGTATTATTTCCCTTTTATAGTCAAGCAAAGCTGAAAACTGCAAGCCCTTGTCTGCAATAATGGAAAAAGAGATGCACACAGGTCCTCACCGCCCAGCGGTTCAGACAGAACCCGTCCCTGCTGCACACGTTTCCACCTGGGCATTCAGATTCCTCCAAGACGTGGAGGAACCTGTTAGCTCACAGCCCATACTCTCCATTTCCACCTCATTACCCATCCTCCTATTCATGTTATTAACACAGAAGATCAGGAATGACTACCGATTTTGTCCCTCTTGTATTTGGCTTCCATACACTTATTAAACAAGCACGATACACCAACACGATGTAAATAATCATCATAAAAGATGACTTACCTCCACTTTAAGAAGTGCACAGCCCCTCAAGAACTCTTGAATATTAGCGATGCAATCAGCTTCACTTTTAGGCTCCAGACAATACTACGGAACAAAACGCACGGAGATGGTTGCGTTACCTCCCATACAGCCTTGTCAGGAGGCCCGCATGAATATTGACATGTGCGCGTTGTGCCGAATTAGGGAAGCTTCTGCAGGGGGCGGTGGGGGAGGCAGGCAAGCTGTCGAAGCAGGAAGAAAGAGCCACTGGAGGAAGTGATGCGTGAGTCGAAATGGTCGGCATCTTGTTTTGAATGTCAACATATGACAATGCCCCGAACGGCAGTGGGAACTGATGACTTTTAAGAACACAGTGTCCCAAACCATCAGATACAAGCAAAAAGAGCTAGCAAGAGTGATTTCTAGCAAAATAAATAAAAGCCTGCTGTCTTACAGAGGACATTTTAATTTCTTTTAATTCAATAGCTTCTCTGTGCTGCCATTTCCCACCTCTCCTCGGACTCCTTCCCTTTTTCCCACCTGCAGTTGCCTCGCACACAGTTGGACCATCTCAACAAACGCCTCAGCAAACTGCGATGGGAGGCACCGACACGGCTCCGGTACCAGCGGGTTTGCTGGGCCTGCAACAGCTCAAGCATCGCATGGATGGAAGGTTCACGCACCCCCAGCCTCACCATATTCTTCACTGTACTTCCTGACTGGCAAAGTATTTTACAGTCAGGTCTGAAAGCGTATGTTTATGTTGCTGCAATTCGTGGTATTTGCGTAAATACAAACTGCATAACTTATTCAAAACCAGGGCATTTCCAACTCTGGTAGGCCTCTGGTAGGCCCGGTATTTCCTGCCACCACACCAGCATGTGTTACCTCAGCCAGCTGCAGCCTTCTGCGGTCGTTTTTCTGGATGTCAAAAGAAACCAACGAGCTAAATCTAAGCTGTATTCTGCCCTTGGCTAGAACTAATAACGTCTACATTAATCACGACTGCTTCTACAGCTTACCAAAGAGAAGCGTATCTCAGAACGACCCACAGTTTTACTTAGCAGTGCTCTGGTTTCAGGCCAGCAAAATACATCTTCCAGCAGTTACCTTTTCTGCAGACCCCGGAAGGAGCCGATGGATGAGTTTGCAGAGCACAGTTCCATCCCTCAGAGCAGTTTTCAGGAACTCCTCTGGATCATCAACTATTTTCTTCGGGGAGTTCAGAACTCCTAATGAAATGAGCCACGTTACAACTTGCTCCTCTGGATTCATTGCTGCCACTTCTGCCCTCAGCGCAGTTCCGTGCTGCAGCTCGCGCTAACCCACATCCGTGCTTACATCTTCCTGCCTCTTTTGCTGGTTGCACGGCTCAAATGTGAAACTTTGTTTTGGGGGGGGCTCAGCACCAATACTCAGCAAAGCTTAGTAACCAGAACAACAGCTACTCTAAGGTCAGAAACATCTTTTTTACAAAACGGATTCTAGTGGGCTACGTTGAAGAGATGCAAGTGAAAGCAGATCTTCAACTACACAACTGCCAGCTCCTGAAAGTAGAAGTACTTCATGTGGGCACTTAGTGTCCACCAAGACCTTACGACTTCCTCCTTCTGTCAGATGCCATGCTACCACCTGGTTTCACCTTAACCTGTGGCTATCGCCGGAAGTAATAAATGTGTCTATTTACAATGCTACAATTGAACTTGACACTAAAGATGACTGGGGAAGAATGCCACACTAAATAGTAATTTTAACTTTCTGTGCTAAGCCTTGCTAGTAAAATTGCCTTTGTATGGTAGTTACAGGATCTAATCTCCGAAAAAATCTAATTTGAGGGGTTAGGAGAAATAGAACGGCCACAGAAGACTACGTGCAATAAATCTGAATGGGTTGTGTCTTCACTTCCCAGGTCTTAGGGCTGGTACTTCTGACCTCTGGCAGGATGGGAGAATGTTGTGTGACAAAACTGGTAACACGAAGCAGGAGCCAGTGCAAAGGGTGAAGCAGTCTGAAGCTAAATCACAGATCTCACTGCCATCTGGGAACACACATCCACAGCAATCCGTGTGTGTGCAAAATGTTTCAGATTTATGACTAATTACAAGACTCTTAAAGGTGTTTTTTTTTTCCCCCAGTTCTTGTGAGCACCATTTGTAGAAATGAGTACTGGCAGTTCCACGTTCATAGCTTTGTTTTTCTTTTCCCGTATGCTCATTCATCTACTGGGGTCAACCCACACACCTGTGAACAACGCATGTAAATAAAGGACACCAGTCATCTGGTCAGAATGGAGCAGTGCTGACCTACTGAGAAATATTTCATCAGAGGGAAAATTACATACCTGCTTCACTAGTCAGTGCTACAAACCTGAACATGGAATTCTTCACAGACTGCCTCCAAAACCATCTCCCCCCCCCACCCGGAAGATGGGCAGCTCTAGAGGTTTATGCCTATCTGCACACAGCTATTGCAGCCAGGTGCGTATCAGGCTAATGGTTTCAACTACTACTAAATGAAAGTATTTCCCACGTCTTGAACACTTACCAGGAGATCAAAAGAGTCACCTCTTACCTATTCAGAAAACCTCCAAATTTAAGCTACTTCAGATAAGCCACTTCAAAGCCAACTTACACACGTTTCAGAAAAGCATCGGGACCCAACCAGAAATCTTCATTTGTTCAGCCACCCTCACAGAATTAATTCTGTGGCAGAACCAAGGATCTGAAGGCATCTCCGCCAAGCAAGGAACAATTTCTTGTCTGGCCTTTGGAAAAGATTACTTAAGAGGAACAAATCCAACTGTCAACTACCTCTTGTAGAGCCAACCTCTACCCCCAAATTGCCAGTAAGCCTTTATTTGTGGCCTGATTTTCATCAGTAATGACTACATTGCAGTATTAGTTTAAAAAATAAGTGAATGGAAGGAGGAGATATACATCCAGCTAACAAACAGCATAGTCAGGAACAGGAAGAACATTGCTTTTTTTTGACCATTGTTCAGACATCCAGAAAACTTTCTAGAGCATCTGTACACAAGTCACTTTTATGCAACTTTTTTTTTTTTTTTTCAGTAAACACCCACTGCAAACAGGGGACTGGATTCTCACTCCTGCATCATCTACCAATGCTTTACATTTGAACTGCTAACTTTCAGTGATGATGCCTGTGGCAGAATGCATGAAAATGTACCACTGATGTGAAGTATGTACCATCTGGGGCACACATGTGTATCTTTTTTCATATGGCAGCTCATGTACTGGCATTACATTTCAGCTAAAATGGCTAAATGTTTTAGCCTAGAAGTACTCAGACTACAAGCTGAAAAACGAAATCTCTTATTATTAGAGTATGACTCATTCTTGAATAAGCACAATACACTCAGAGACAACTCCCACCAATAAACCACCACTACATAATACTGGTCAGCAATCATTTCTACCATGAAAGTGGTAGAATAAGAAGAATTTATTCAAAACAAGCCATCATTTTATTCAACAACTTATTTATTTAACACTGGAAAATTTTGCAGTTTTATCCATTTCCTACTTAAAGGCAATTTACTCACAGAATCTGCAATCTTTAACTGAAGTTTAAAGTGATACTCTGAACCCATAAAACAGTTTTAAAGCCCTAGAAAGGGTACACATGCTTTTTCTTCACTTCACTCACTGAAAAACCAAGAGCTGTTTATGTCTATTGTAAAATAGTATAAATTTTGCAAGCCTTGACTATGTACCTCTGTCAATCTAGTTAGTTTTCTGTATCAAATACCCATGCCTCAGCATTACTCTCGTGTACACTGGCACATCAGCACACAGATGGGTTAAAAATGCATCAAAACCAAGGCGGTATTTTGAAGAAAACGTCTTGTTTCTATGGAGTTAAGCACTTGCTAGGAGATGCACTGCTGGCACCTACTGGAGTTTTCTAAGAACATAGTACATAAGAAAACTAATCCTTTTGGTGACTTCTTACTAATACTGTCTCAGTATATCAACACTTCCTTCCTCTTATCCATGAAGATGGACAATTATGAAATTGTTCACATAAGAACACTGTAAAACTCCTGATGGTTCCTTGGTGAGGAACAATTTGGAGCTGTTTAGTCCTCTGCATTTTAGAGGACTAGAACTCACTTTCCTATGACTGGCTCTTCTTTCAGGATAGAGGAAAAACAGTGCATGTAAAGAGCAACCCTGAGGATTTTTCTGCTGCAGAATTTACTGATGCTTGTATACTGCATAAAAATGAGAATCCTGGCTCCTGGAAGATATAAGTTACAGGAGACAATGGATCTTCACCTAATACTTAGATATAAGAGATTAGAAGGGCTACTTTCAAAGTCAATACCTTAAATTATAACACAACCCTCTGAAACAAATACTGGGTGACACCAAACTCAAAAGTCAACTTTTGTCAGCTGCATTTTGTTGTTCTTCAATTTTCCAATGCATATCCACTGCTGCACTGCCTTCTTCTAGTCTGAAAGAAAGGAAATTCAACTTAGTATGCTCTCAAAAAACAAGAAACAGACGAAGTCACATCACTGAGTTGTTGCTGCATACACAGTGAATATATTTTCATTATTTCCAAATTGTTCCAAGAGTAAAAAATACATCAGCAGCTATATCTTTATTAATTCCAACATGGTCTAAAAAGTACCTGAAACTGACAAAACAAATCCAGTAAATTGATAAAGAAGGTCTTCATTTTCGAAGAGAAAAATTTTCACTTGCCAGGAGTAATTAATTTCCCACTTCCCAGAGAAGAGATAGAGAATTAACACTAACATGGCATGTACGTACCAAAAAAATTGACAACATTTTGATACAATCTGCACCATGATTTGGTAAAACCTTTTCAAGTCACGTAGGACACTGCATATTAAAGATAGTAAGCCACCTCTTTGTTAGCAAGACTCATGGTCTGGACCAGATTCAAACTTTAAAAACTGATGCCAACTACGTTTTTTGCAGGTGGAGGAACAGTTCACTTTTAAGGCTTATTTTCTGACTCCATCTCAGTGCCCAATTACTGACATCAGCGACTTTTCAATGAAAAAAGGTACCCAGTAGTTCAGTGTCATTTCCAGTAGGATTTGTGATTTAAATACTTGAACAATCACATTCAAGAGCACCACAAAGATAAGGAAATTAACACTTGTTGTTTGTGGAAATGTTATGAACAGTGACAACAAAACAGAAGGCTGGTCAGTTAGCAGCTTTTCTTTTATTTAATTATGTACTCATATGTACATTCATTTATTTATGTACTCCAACTCAGAACAGAAACTACACATGATGCTTCTGTACTTCACAGAATCACAGAACCATCTAGGCTGGAGAAGACCTTCAAGATCACCGAGTCCAATCATCAACCTGATCTACTGGGTCCTGTCACTGTATCACATCCCTTACTGATCTGAAATTCAGTACCCTGAGATGAAGGAGGAATTTGTCAGGAATATGTACAAAGTCTTAGTGGCATATTCTGACAAAAATACTGCACAGAGAAAAAACTATAATAAACTGAGATTGTAATAACACACAGTACACAGCAGAACTTATCCTTTATACAAGACCGATCTTATCTAAAACCAAAGATTAGTCAGATGAACCACAGTATCAACTGCAGCTTTTTCTTTTCACCTTTTTGAAGCTGGTTCTCAAAAGTACTTTAAAGTAGCAGCAAAGTATTTTTTAATATGTACTGAGTACTTTGAAAATGAATTTAAAAAATACAGTTAAAAAAAAATACTGGCAAATCTTCTCAAAAAAAACCCAATTTGTACATACCCTCCATTCTACGCTAGTTTTTTTAACCGGCAATGAACACATTAAGGGTGGTGTGGAGTTTTTGGTTTGGTTTTTTTTTTGGATGGTGACTCTTTAGAGGAAAGGTTTTCCACACTGTTAAAAGTTTTCTAACACTGTTAGCAGGACAGCAACTACTGCTTTCTTTTTTTGCTGGTAAGTATCAGAGAAACAGAACAGTTGTTATTACTCATGAGATCTGAACAGTACCTACTCTTCCACCCACAGAAGAGGATTAATTCTAATGTGGTAGACCTTCAAGTCATAAAACACGGCTGACCTACAATGTTTTAAGCTATTTTTGACATGCATGGGAAATATGCAATTTAATCCAAGGACCCTTGCTGAGATCAATTCCTAGTCAAAGACTACACAGTGTAATAATTAAAGATCTACATATTCAACGACTGATTCAATCTTTGTACCAACAACTGTTACTCAAATCCAGATATTTTGGTCTTATTTTATGATGACTACCAGACTAAGTATAGTGCGTTCATACTTAAATGCACTTTATGGTGCATTTGTAGCTGTATTTTATGATCAGCTGTTTCCAAACTGGACCATTTCTGCAGATATGAAATCTCTCACTGAAATTTCTAACTTGGCAATTAGAAACCCTGCTTAGATCTGCTCCTCCAAAATTTGCCTTCAGAGTTGAAAGGATTATTTAGCCACCAAGGATGTCCACCCAACTCTACAAACACAGATTCGTCAAAAACCTTCCATATAGCTACTACAAAAACACGGTAATTACCTGATCTATCAGTACAGGCATCACTCATCTCTGCCACCAAACCACGTGAACCTGCTTTACTTCAGAAGCATCTCCCAGAAGTTATCATCCTGTAATCAAAATAAAGCGAGCTGAGAAAAATACATTTTACAGCACAAGTCAATCTACAGCGCTTTCCCCCATTTCAAGAGTCACAAGCTTGGGTTTGCAGATTAGTCTGTTTCAAGTTTTACTACTTCTCTTCTAAGTGGTGGAGGATTCACTGGTTTGGAATGGACTGGAATGACTTAGTGAGTGGTTGCATGGCTTATGGATTCTCATTCCTTTTCAATGGTGCACTGCCACGTTAAATCCATAAGTTGAACGACAAAGCATACTGAGGACTAAACAGAAGTAAAAAGCTTTGGTTTTGCTTTTAGTTGGAGGTCTTCACGTATACTATATTCAAGAGCATCTTTTGAACTTCATGGCTTTACCTGAGTCATAACTTGTCACAGGTTCTGCCACATGTACTAGATATCCCTGTAATGCTGTGTCAAAACTGAACAGTCAGGCATCCAACTAAATGTCAAGTTTGCAATGGCTTGCTCCAAACTCCCAATAGTTGAGATGGTATCTGTCAATCTAAACAAATTCCTGACTTCACAAGTCTTTTAATTTTCTTAAAATTTTAACAGCATACGCAGTCTGTTTGAGCATCTTCACTGAATGATACCGGGCACAAATACCCCCTCCCAACCCTACTTTACAGTATTCTGCCTACAGTGAGCTGCATTCTCATCTTTAGTTTCAAAACTGGCGTCATAAATGCTTTTATCCAAGAAGAAATGTTGAATTTTGAGAACTTCTAATGCATTGAAGTATTTCATTTCCTTATTTTTTTTAAATCTAGACAGAACTTCCATTGCCATGACGTGCAGCTTGTTTTACCGTACTAGAGGAAGAAACTTGGTTCAATTTTGACTTAGACTGAAAAACTAGTTTGCTTTGCTTACCATCTTTGCTGTTTCACAGGCATTTGTTGCTTTAAATCAGCTGTGGAATGCTGAAAGTTTCACTTGTTTTTAGGAAGCCATAAGCCTTTGAGAAGTTGGAGAGAAAGACTTCTTTGCTTATCTTATTTTCTCCTTTGGAATCAAAGATGTTCCTTTAAAAGTGAAACACTACAGAGTTGCAAAAATTTGAAACAGTATGAGTAAGCATGGCTTTGTAGCTCCTTTGATGAATTGGTCAAACTTTTTTATTTTTTTTAATTTTTTTTTAAACAGTATACTGTAGCTGACTTACATGTACATGGTTCATTTGATGGGGAATACTTTTTAAACTCCCCATGAAACAGGAGGAAGGCAAAAAAATAGCATCCACGTGCTTTTTCAGGTGGAGTGACTTTTTTTTTTTTTTAAACACAAGGATCTGAAGGCATTCTCTACTGGGAACACTGACTCCAAGGAACACTGACTTCAAATTCTAGACAAAAAATGAACTTTTTGTGGAATATCCCCACCACCCTCCACATCACAAACAATACTTTAAGAATGAGATGCTGAATATGCAGAACAATCCAGCTCCATATTAGATAGTTGGATGTTGTGTGGAAGATCTTAAGAACTGCTTGTTCCGTTCACGAGGAAAGCCAGATGGGAAGTGTGGCATTTCAGGGAAACTTTACTTTGAAAATTACAACACTAGTACACAGCTCAAATCTTATACATTTAACATCTGCCTTTTGAAAGAAATGTTAACAATTTTGAAATGAAATTAAACACTGGTTTAACTTTTCTTCACAAAAGCATAAAAGTAATGGAGGGGAAAACTTAACAGGCAACAATAAAAAAAGGTAAAAACAACTTCTCCTTTTAGTCCTCTGGTAGTAAAGATAGAACAACTTCCACTTTTTTTTTTTTTAATTTGTTTGAGAAGTAATGTCTTGGTCCAAAAAAAAATTTAAGAGTGTTTTTAGTATCTGCTTCTGCCTCCACCTCTGTCAGATCTGCTTCCACCACGGCCACCACCTCTGGGTGCTCCGCGGCTTGAACTACTGTATGAATCACGAGGAGGTGGATAGCCCCTTTCCATGGATGGGGGAAGACCCCTGTCTTGTCTTCCAACACGATCACGGCCACTTGAGTAGACATCACTTCTGCTGCTTGAGTAACTTTCTCGGCTTCCATATCCATCACGTGTGCTGCCGTAATCATCATATCGACTGCTTCCACCATAAGATGGCGGGGGCCCTCGTGCAGGTGGAGCACTACGTGAGTTACCTGCAGGGTCAATGGTCAGGTAATATGGCAACACCATAAGTTATATATAACAATTTCAATCTGAATTTACAGAATTGCTGTATTAAATGTTTACTTTTACTCTTTTGTATGCATTGAGATGTTCTTTATATAATCTGCCATGTTAATGGTATTTTAAGTGGGAATTGCGTATCAGGCAGTGAGTGGATTTAACAGACTTTGAAGGAATGAAGACGGTGTTTATTCAGGCAGGCTCTTTACTGGGTATTCCAGAACAGCTTGTTATTTTAGAGAAGAAACTCAGCCACATTTTCCAGAGATAGCTGCAATTCTGAATTGTAGACTTTGCTTCTTTAACTTATAGCTTAACAAGGTGATCAAATGATAACCAACAACTGCACTTTCACTGTAGGGGAAAAAAAAAATGTGCCATTTCCCCCTAAAACGTGATCAACCCAGTAGAAGTCAGACTTCATGAGACCCGTACAAATTACTGCATGATCCTCAAAATGGATTCTTACCATAGCTCTCATATGAATCTCTGTAGGAACCTCCACTTGGATGATCTGAGTAGTCTCTGTCACGTCCACCACCGTATCCATCACGATCGCTGTAAGAGGAAAGACTACTGAGACTTAGTACAAATCAGTCACATCACAGCAGAAGTAAAAAGACATGGTCAAAAATCCAGTAGTAGATACCTATAGCCCCTCGAGGGGTATTCATCACGTGAACTGGAATGACCATAATCACGATACGCATAGTCTCGTGGAGGTGGTGCGTAGTCCCGTGTGTCCCTGGAACTGGGGTAATCTCTACTTGAGTAACTACAAAGAACAAGAATTGAGTTATGTCACAGTAATCAAGGATCAAAATCCTCTGAAGAATATTAAGCCAATCTAAATCACTAAGAACATTTACCCATCTTTAGTGCTATAGCCATCATCCCTTGGAGACATGTAGACATCTCTTCGTGATGGCATTGGTTCTCTGCGTGGAGGACCACCGTAACTGTCTCTTCCACGTGACACAGGAGCTTAAATAGAAGTTTTATAATATAGTTAGCACTTAACCATACAGAAGACTCGAGGCAATTACTACTTCACTCTTCACAGAGATTTAGAAGCATCATCTGTAGTCTACATTCACAATACTTTTCTGCTTATGAAGTCCTAAAGCAGCATTAAAAGGAACACATTCATCAAATCACACCAGTTGTACCAACAGCTGAGAATGATGTTAATATGAAGAGAACTGATAAACAGTAAAAACAATCAACTAGCCCACAGTAGATTTAACTTAAAAATCAATGTTTTTCATCAGTTTCTGATGACTAAGGTATTACAAGACAGCTGACTAGGCAACAGAATAACTGACTAAGTCCTTACCTCTTCCTCCCATGCTACTGCTACGCACTGGTCCCGAAGGCGCAGATCTTTTAGGTGGAGGGCCTCCACTTCGTGGAGGTGGACCTCTCTTCATGGGAAGCGGCCCTCGAGAAGACCCTAGAAGAAAAGCCACGCACCAACCTGTTACTTCCGCAGTACTTACCTGTATGTCCCTAAAGCCTCAACTTCAATAATCTAACTGATGTTACCATTACTGTGTGATCAACAGTAAACATCTAACATTAGACCTTAAAATATCTTCCTCTTGTGTTTTGGTCACTACTAGATGCTACTGGCAGAATCGAGAGCATGCCAAATTAACTTTTTCACAGCTTAAATTCCCGTTAAGAATCGTCTTACAGAAGTGATCTAAAAGCCACAGTGTGTGCTGCAAAGGAGAAAGAAAACTCTTATCTGTCATCAGTCTCGGGTTAAATGCTAACAAGTTACTGTCCTGAGAAGACAAAAGCCACCTGGGAAGATTCACTAGAGAAGATCCTACATAAAGAGAGAATGGGGATACCGTAGGACCTACTACATAGACTTTCCAAGAACAGAGTTTTCACTATTTTCAGAGGTTTTTTTTTCCTGCACTACACCTGTTATAACTCACATGCTGCTTTAAGTGACTGTTTTAATATTGAAAAGTCGCTGAATAAATAGGTACATCTAAGTACATCCAGTATCAAGTTGTGTACTATCCTTCCATTTCAGAGAGCTTCAACTCAAAACAATGTAATGAGCAATGTTTAGCTTTCCTAATTGCCACTGTGACTCCAGAGGATCAGTCATTTAAACAGCTACAGTTTAATGAGTTTAGACCTCGTGCTAGTAAGGAACAGAAGGCACTTCCCTTACCCTGGTGGAAGAGAATCACTTTTTCACCTTGAATACAAGAAAGCTTCCTTTCTCACGTGCAGGGCAGGAGTTTTGTTTCTTTCATAGCCAAAAGTCAAGTAGAGTGTTAGATGTAGAAGGGAATCTTCATATTTGAAAGCCTTTTTCTTAAGGTGTACTTGCCTAATCAAAAATTTGACTCAACTGCCGAGATTACATTTCATGATTTTAATAACGAACAAGGAGTGCACTATTCAGCTGTTTGACTTTTTCCAGTAGGATTATTGTCATCTTCCAATGGGATTGTCTTGTATGTTGTCCAAGTATATAATGAGATAGGTAAATACATACCCAAGTGACTCCCTCTTGAAGGTGGTCCTCTCGCGCCACTTCCGCCTCTTCCACCTCTAAGGCCCCTGGGAGGACCTCTGCTTCGTGGAGGGGGTGGTGGCCCACGCCTACCACCACTTTCAAAGGATGGCTTGGTTGCTTGTTCCACTTTAATTGCTTTCCCATCTAATGACTAAAGAAGAAGCTGCTTTACTTACTGCTCAGTCATGTTTGTATTTCTTAAATTAAGCCCTTCTTGCTTCACTATTACAGGGCTTCCATTTTATAATGTTAGAGCAACTCTAGAACAGATTGTGTCTTCAGTATTAGTCCCCACGTACTCAGCAGCATGTTGGGCCTAATTTCTAGAGTACTTCATTCTTGTGGTATTGATGAAAAAACACAGAGCAGCATCAGAAAGCATTTTCAGTCAAAATAAAAGTGTCCAATGACTACGGCAGCCCCATGTCATTTATTCCATAAATGAAATATGATTTATGAGCTCCAATTTACTTCCAATTGCCACGGACTTTTGCACCAAACTGACTGCACCAGTAGTTACAGGATTAAGCTGAAGATATCTTAGCTTCAGTTGGGGTTTCTGGCAATGGGGAGGCCGTTTTAAGTACATTTTCTTGATGTCCTGATAACACGGTGATCGCTGAAGTATTTAGAAGTAATTTCAGCATCTACAGAGCAGACTGAGTATGGTAATTCACCCCTTTTCTACTGTTTCAAGGTGAGTTTTCAAAAAAAGAGGTGACTGCCACCATTTATTCTATTACTTGCTTTTCCAGAGTGGACTTTTTTTTTTTTTTAAGTGGATGCTTTTTCTGGAGCACAGACCTGCAGTAACAGGAACTCTGCAGCCAGCTATTATGCCGCAAATACGAATATGCGTTAAGATTTACTGAGTAACTCAACAAGTTTATCCATTGCATCCTCTTTCAGACAACACACATTTAGTCAGAAGAGCAGAGTCAAGATCACGAGCTCTACTGAAATTAGTTCACTGCACATCCATACTGGCAAATGCAGCTTATTTGCCTTTTTGTAAGCTAATATTTAACTCTGTGACAGCTAATGAATTAGGCAGTGTTGTTAATTGCACGTTATTGCAATAAATGAAGAAAATTGCTGATAAGTGTCTCACTCTGCACTGCTAGTGGTTGTTTATGGAGGTAAAACTGAATCTTCTTCCTTCTCCAATGAAATCTGCCCCTTTCTGAAATCATCCACTCTAGTAATGTATGTATTCCACCACCATACATAGTTGTAGCTACTATTTGAAAAACAAAGTGGATATCCAAAGGTTTGACTCAATCCATCTTGAGAAAAAATACATGTTAGCAACATAACATTGGTCTTGGTTTTGACTTAATTAACATAGTTTCTCAATGACATTTGGCATGACAAGCTCAAATGTTCCAGGAGCAAACATTAACACTACTCATCACTGGAACTTAATTTCTCTCATACATAATTCTGCCATCTCTTAGAACAGGAAAGGTTGGCTTGAAGCCTTAAGCTCTGCTATTGTGACTACAGCCGCCCTGTTTCATGGCAGACTACTAACAATTTGTTTGAATTTTTGAGCCCAAATATCATCTCTTTCCACTAGCAGGGACACTGAATGCCAAGTTCAATTCTGAACACTTGGATGCCAAGTCACTTGGTGTTTTTTCTCTTTTTTTTTTCTGTTTAAATGTAGAAGGCGCTGTTTTCCTATGATTTCTATTCCTTATTTTCTTCTGCCTTGCACCTATGCACATTACCCAGGCAAAACACAGGTTTCTTTTGAAACTGCTTTCAAGCAGCCCAAATTTATATCTAACATCCAAGAAAACCTTTGTTTTTGCTGCTGTTAACCAGAAGGTATTTGCTTTAAGATATGATAAACTTGGAAAGAGGAGACATCTTCACTTTACAGGTTTTCAGGTCAAATGATGAAAGCACTCATCTTACTGATGAGACAGAACTCAGACAAGTCATCACAGATCAAGAAATTTTCAGTTGTCAAAACAAACACTCATTAGTTGGTGTTTATAGTCTTGATTGCAAGCATTACAATAGCATTTTTAGTATGATAGGGGCACCATTTTGTGGCATTACCTTGGTGCTAAAAAATAAAGTCTACTATATGCTCATTTAAGGATAGTAGTAGATTTGCAACCAGAATTTAAAAAACTCCTGTATGCACAATGAACAATCTATACAGTTTTGTACTGTGTGCCATGGAACCTCAAGCAAACAATTAGAGAACTGTCCTGCAAACTGCTCCACATTGCAAAACAGAAGTTAAATGAGGTGTATTTGGAATGTTTGAGTAGCCATAATTTAAGATTCCAGAGAAACTTGCATGAACCGGCAGCCTAACAACACGCAGGGCTTTACACTCCCAGGGACCATTTTACTGCTGAGGCTGCAGCAATTTTATCACCATCTCTGCATGTTTCTTGAAGACATACCATGAGTACTTCCCCATATCAAATACATAAAAGAGCTGAAGATCGTTTCCTATCAAGCAGAGCTTATGTATTACATCACTTCTTCATCAGAAAATCTGGAAATAAGTTTGTTCATTAGTGGACGACAGTCTTCTGTAGTGGATTATAGTATTCACTTCCAGCCTCTCAACACACTCCAGTGGGCTTGGCAAATGTTCAACTGGAAGAACGGAATGCTTCAAAAGGAATTTTATCTTTGGCTTGTCCCAGATGTTTCCTCTGAAGTCACATTTTCCTTAATTATAGATTTTTGTCCTCGGGACTTCAAATCAGAAGATCAGAACAGCTTAACGCTTAGAAAGTTCGCTATGGACTTTGAGTATTCACTTGTATTCAGACAAGCAACTGCATTTTATCACATCAGGATGTTGACTTTGCTACCTTACAATTAAGATTTATTTCTAAAGAATTTGCTATAAAGTACTTTAACATTTCTATTGTACCACTCAGGTTAAAACTGATCCAATTCTGCAGATAAAGTAATTTGAGAAACTCCCCTTCCCCCAAAACCATTATCTCCTGACCTCCTTCTTCAGGACTAAAATTTTCAACAAGCAAGCTGAGACTAGTTTATGCTTGTTCCATTTTAGAATGAAATATTTAACCCCATTTCTTCCCCCAACTCCAGCAACTGAAGATACGTTCTTGCGGAATTCATCCAATTTGGCCTCTTCTGCTGGCTGCAACTTTGAATTTCTTTGGAATGACAGAATGAGCTACACACTGCCCATACATCACCTCTTTCCCCTGGTGAGGCAGGTCAAGTGCTTCTGCTGTTGCTTCCTTTGAAATGCCTGGATTTTTCATGAGCACTCCAATTAGTCACAACTCCCATTTTGGACAGATTAGAATGAACTCCTCCCACAGGATGCCTCAAGCATCAATCCTCTTCAGACATAGAATGCAGAGTCTCTTTGAAGTATCGGCACCACATACTGTCCAGAAGGCTTTCCGATGAAGTGCTGCCTCATAACCATCTTTCATATCCATGACTAAACCAAGCCAGATAAGAACAGAATTGGAACTATACACAGCTACACTTGCAGGCTTACACTGAAGGTCATTCTTGCCCAAATCCTGAGCGAGGATGTTACTTTCATATGCTGCTGTTCAAATTTCAAAGGAGATGGAAGCACATTTAGATTTGCAGCTCTGAAGACAGAAGCCATGACAATGACCACCCACAAGTCATTACTTCCTAGATCTCAAGTGATCCAGACGGTGCATTCCAAAATACAGACGAGCATTCAATGGTATTTAGCTACTTTACTGAGCATTACTTTTATGTTTCCGATGTGAACAGATATACAACGTTCAAGATTTCGAACAGTTCGTTATTTTCAGAGTGATTTTCATTTAAATGCTGCTCTCCACAGAAAGTTCTCAGGATTAGGGACTGTATGTGGGCATTCAATGGAATTATTAACTCAGGAAATCAGGGTTTCCGAACTACGGTGAACAGGTCTTCAGAACTGTAGCAAGCTACACAACAGGGACAGATTCAGAAACAGGTGCACCTTTAAAGATGTTTAGACTGGTATAGAAAGAACATTGTCTGACTTGTCACTCTCCACACTAAGAAAAATTACTAACTTGCTTAAAGAGGAAGCAAGTCTCCATACAAAGTTAACACTAATCATCACCAGATTGTCCTCAAGAACCCAGAAACTAAGCAGCACACACAGCAGAAAAGCCTGCTGTAACACAAAACAAGGAATAACTAAGTTTAAGTATACGCATGCTCTGTGAACACTACAAACTCAAGTTCCTATTCCATAAGTGCAAAAGTGCATTATGCTTTGCTTATAGACTATATTGAACTGAAAAAAGTGTCAGTTATTATTTCGCTCTAACAGTTATCGAAAGCTTGAGTGCTATTCAGCCATTCTAAATAGAGACTCTTTTAACCTTAGAAGAGATGCTGTTAGCAGAAAGCCCAATTCAACATGATCTTTACAACTGAACTCTTCAGATTATGCATGACAGACAAGAGTCTGAAATTCAAGTCAACTGACGTGACAGCTTAAACTGTCTAAAGAGAGCATTTCTTTGAAAATTGCTGTTGATCACTAAGTCACAAACTTGCATTTAGGCTTTCAAACACATGCTGAAGCAAAATTAAATCACAATAACCTGAACTCCTCCAGCAAGCTATCCTGACGTGAATCTCACAATTTGCTCCAAATTCAGATTTGTTTTCCTTTTTAAAGACATAACATGTATTAGTTATTTAGTACATATTTTCTTTAAGCTATGTAGTCCCACTGCAGGGCATAAACAAATTCAACTGCTGGTTAACTGCAAAACTGCTTCACCATAACTGGCAAGAAGGGCCACGTACATAAGGATACCTACAAATTAACAATGCATCAACACACCACAGTGTAGGCAAGTCACATTAAACCCCTATTAGGGGAAACATTCATAGTTTCCAGGCAAGTTGCTTCCCTAAAATATCATTTACACAGTACTACATTCAAGTACAGTAAAAACAAAAGCATTATAGGAGGCATGCAAGAGTGAAGATACGTCTACTAGAAAGCTCTCCATCATCAATTAAATATTACTGAATGACAGCCAGGCTTCACCTTCTGCTGTCAAATCCAGAGTCAGAGGAAAGTGATTCCAGCTTCATGGAGACAAGAGGAAATAAAGACACTTTGACAAATTTAACACTGTGACTTGTCTCCATAATCTTCCATTAGTCCATTATCTTTCCAAGTCTTATTACAAGTCAGTTTAGCTCCATAAAGCAGTATTTTTGGTTAGCACCAACAGCAAAGCAGATCTCAATTCCTACCTTTCCATTCATGTCTCTGGCAGCATCTTTTGCATCTGCTGGACTCTCAAATGTTACGAACGCAAACCCTCTGGACTTGTTGGTTTCACGATCTTTCATCAGGAGGACTATGGTGGAAATAAAGCCACGTTACCCTCTTCTGTAATCAAGCAACAAAACCTAGCCTTTATTTAACCATTAAGCTCAGAACTTCTTAGAGAACATGATCATTTCACAAGATCAACAACATATGAGTCATCACAGCTGTTTCCCATTGTTTTTAATCTTAAGATAGCAAGTGTTTTTTGTTTTTACCTTCCACAATGCGTCCATATTTGCCAAATACAGCCTCAAGGGCTTTTTCATTTGTCTCTGTGTTCAGGCCCCCGATGAACAGTTTCCCAGGACGATCTGCTTCAACCATTTTGACGCTACAAGAGACCTATTGAAAGCATACAGCTGTCGTTAACAAAAAAGACTACAGCAGATTACTGGACAATCCCATGGAATATTCACTTTTCCCCAAACGCAAGCCAATTTTCTTTGAACAAGACATCAAAGAGATGTTAAGTATAAAGGGAAAAAAGAATAAGTACCGGGTTGAAGCAGCTATTTCCAGTAGAAAGAGTCAATTCCAAAGAACAAAGCAAGGCTCTGATGAGAACAGTTTTAGCATCAACAACGGTGAATGCAGAGAAGCTAAGCTTACTCCCTCTTTGCCTTTGATGGTAATCTTAGTACTGCATCCCTCTCACTCCTGTCACAGATTTTTCAACAAATACAACTAACGTTAAGATAAAACCAAAATGGTAAGTTCAAAGTCAGTTAGGCCAACATTCAAAACTAAGCTCAATCTTTCACGTTATTTTCAGTACATCGACACTATGCCAAAGCCGAGGCCTGCACAATACGATAGTCTGAATGGATACCAGCCCGACACCGCAGTCCAACACGGTTAAGAGAAGAGGGACAAAAAGAAGAGCCGGAGACAAAGGGCTCTCGGAACGACTGGCGGAACGCCCGGCGCCTGCGGACAAACGATACCACACGCCCTCGGGCCAGTGGCGGGAAAGCCCGCCGCAGTGCCGGCGCGGCCCCTCAGCGCCCAGGCACAAAGAACCCCGGAAGGAGCCGCCGCCGGCCGGGCCGCACCGACCGCGCAGGCGGACAAGAAGCGGCGGCCGGACACCCGAGCGTCGCGAAGCGGCGGGCCGAGCTAGGAAAGGAGAGGAGAACAAGGAGGGGGCGCCGGACCCTCCGCGTTCTCCACACACCTCCACAAAATGGCGGCCACCGCTGGCAGGGCCTTCTTTCCCTGCCGGCGCCAGACGACCGCCTCAGCACTAAGGTGACCGGGCGCCTCAAGCCCCGCACCGGGCCCTCCGACCGGCCCCCAGGGCGCGCCCGCAGCCGCCCTCCCTTTCTCCTCCTCGAGGAAGTGGAGCCCACGCGGCGGGACCACGCCGAGAAACCCCCGCACCTAAAATGGCGGCCAAGCGCCTCGCGCGCCAGGGACCCCCGCACCCCACCACGGCCGCCCCTGCGCCCCGCACGTGGGCCGGCAGGCAGAGAGAGAAGCAGGCAGGCTAGGATCCACCGCGCCTCGCCCCAGGCCCGCAGCGGCGGGCGGAGCGCAGCTCCTCACCGCAAGCAGAGCCTTTCATCGCACTGCCGCTTCCTACATCCGGCCTTCACTTCGCAGTGCCCCGTTTCTCCCTCCCCGCAGATCCCGGGCCTGCTCGGCTCGCTTCGGACCGCTCACCTCCTCTCCCACCCGGCCGCAACTGCGCAATGAGAGCGAACAAAGGAGCTCCAGCCCTTTATAGCGCTGACGTCACCGCCCGCCGGGGCCCCGGATGCACGCGGCGCCGAGCCCGGTAGGGGGAGGCCGCAGCCTGCCGGGCTCTCACCGCGGCCGCCCAGCTGCACGTTGGTCGGACGTGCGCCGCTCCGGGTAGGGTGGGCCAGGCCCTCATAAATGAGCGGGATTTTCTGGTCCTCGCTGGAGCGGTTGTCCTGTGGTGGGTGGTGGTTTTCCCTTTGTCTTTTTGCAGCTGTGCTTGGGAGGTGTGGATGGGATTGTAAAGACTTGCCTTACAGCTTTGAAAAATTAAGGTTAGAGAAGACCATCGAGATAATTTAGTCCAACCATCTACTCATCACTGCCACGCAACATCCACCCTTTTCTTGACCAGTTCCAGGGATGGCGACCACCACCTCCCTGGGCAGCCTGTACCGCTGCCTGACCTCTCTTTCTGAGAAGAAATTGTTACTAATACCCAACCTGAACCTCCCCTGGTACAACTGAAGGCCATTACCTCTTGTCCTATTGCTGTTACCTGGGAGAAGAGGCCAACCCTCACCTCCCTAAAACCTCCTTTCGGGGAATTGTAGAGAGTGATGAGGTCTCCCCTGAGCCTCATCCAGACTGAACAATCCCAGCTTCCTCATCCGTTACCCGTAAGATGTGTGCTCCAGACTTCTCACAGCTTTGTTACAGTAGTGGAAATGCTAGGTCACGGCTTGAAACAGTGATTGAGCACCTGGTGGGAAGGAAGGGCCAAGCCGGGGGGAGCACAGGTGCATGCAATGAACCTGGATGACCAGAAGGGGGTGCAGCCAGGGTCCACCCTTCCCAGACCTCATTTAAGGGTTGGCAGTGGGGGAAAAGGGTATTTTGCTGGGGAGCTGTGTGTACTTGAAGTCTTCTAAGTGTAAGCAGATTTTTTTCTTTTGCTTCTGCCTCTACAGCTGCTTTGCTGGGGCTTGTTCTCATTTGCTGCAGCCTAGGATTGTGCTACCCTAACTATTTTTGCTGTACTTTCCATCCCATTACAGTTGCTACATCCACCCTTCTCTGGACATGTTCCCCTTGTAGCGAGAGGCCTAATGCTGAACACAGTACTCAAGGTGCTGAATGCAGAGAGAAAAGTATCTCCTGCTCTTGCTGACTACACTGTCTGATGCATAGTTGGTCTTCTTGGTTGCCTGGGTACACTGCTGCCTCTTGTTCAGGCAGCTGTTGATTAGAACCCCAGATGTCTCAGAATTAACTGTTTGCCATTTTTGCTCAAAGTTACAGTTCTGCTTGTAACTTTTGCATGTACTGTTTACCTATACTATAATAAGAGCAACATCCTTGAATATTTGCTATTTTGCCTAATTAAGGTGCTTGCTCAGAGATACAGTTCTGCTTATAACTTCCAGCTGTACTGCTTATCTATGATAAATATCCTTCCTGACCACAAGACTTCCATAATAAGAGCAGCATCTTTGAATAAATGGTGCAAAATTGTCATGTCCTGAGAACATCGGACTCTATTCTTATCTTTAATTTTTTCTGTCTCCTCTGTTCAGTTACTGATGTTCAACTGCTCTGTGTATTAGGAAGAGTGGAACACAATATTGCATCAGACTACCTCAAGATCTGTTGAAAATACAAAAGAAGGTAGTTCTCAAACACTTTAGAATCTAGTGTGTAGTTGAAGCTTGTTACCTTTCCGGCATAGATGCTAAACATTTCTGGGTGATATTACTGTGCATGGGAAGAGGGGAAGATGAGCTGTTGCAAAGTGGGAGGGTACTGCATACAATAATAATGCAGTGGCCCAAGAACAACATAGCTACATTCCAATCCTGGAGGTGTTCGAGGCCAGGTTGGGTGGGATCCTGGTCAACATGATCTAGTACCTGATTTAGCTGGTGCAGCCCTGCCTGTGGCAGGGAGTTGGAACTAGGTGATCTTTGAGGTTCTTTCCAACCCAAGCCATTCTATGATTCTCTATGTGAAATTTCTTTGTTTGCTTCCATGCCCAACACAAGTGTGTTTGCTAACCACCTCCTAGGTAATTGGAAATATAAGCAACTGGAAATTAAACTCTTTTTCCTTCTCTGATTAAAAGAGTAAAATATTTAATTAGTGCTGTGGTTTAACACAGTAGGCAGCTAAGCACACGCAGTCAGATGAGGGAGAGAACTGGGAAAAAAAAAAACAAAGAACTTCTGCGTTGAGATAAAAAGTATTTACTAAGATAGAAAAGGAAGTGGGGAAGAAAGGATTATAGTAATGATAATTGTTCACCACCAGCCAGTCTCTAAGCACTGGGTGGCTGCCTGGCCAGCTCCTGACCATTTTTCAAAATTTTTTTTTTTGCATGATGTCACATAGTACAGAATATCCCTTTGACCAACTTAGGTCAGCTGTCCTGGTTCTGTCCTCTCCCACCTTCTTGTGCCCCTCACTGGCAGGACGGTACAAGAAGCTGAGAAACTGAAATGTCCTTGCTTTGTGCAGCACTGCTTAGCAACAACTGAAAACATCAATGTGCTATCAACATTGTTTTTCTCCTAAAGCCAAAACATAGCATCATATCAGATGCTGTAAAGGAAAAAATAAACTCCACCCCAGCTGAAACCAGGACAATTAGTAACTCAAGGCTTCATTTTATTAATATTCTATAGTCTATGCTGTACATGTGGCTAGATGTGATTAGCACTGACATAATTACATTTGAAACAGCATTAGAACATAATTGCTCTAATTATATTAGGGCCATTTTTTTTGTCCTTTGTCCTAAAATATATCTACATCAGTCCTTATTTCCATAGACATTGCAAACTGGAGCAGTGTTTTACTGTCCATTACACAGCTTATGTCACAGTCTTGTTCCAAGTTCAGTAAGACAACTTTTTCCAAGATTGAATAAGATATAATAATTCTAATGCTTCTCTCTTCCCTTCTTTGTATTTTTTAGAAAAGTTACAGAAATCTTCAGGAAACAAACTGCAGCCTGTATGGAAACTGATCTCTCTTATACTTAAGTAAAAAGATCAAGGCTGATGAACTATGACAATTTATTTTTGCAAATGATCTCTCAACTTTGAGTTTTCTGATTGGAAATCAAAACAGAAGTAAAAAGCACCTAGTGTTGGCCCCTAGAGAGTAGGAAAGAGACTTAGATGGGATAACTGGGAAAACATAAGAAAAATTCCAGCAACCATTACACAGCTTGTATTATTACTTGTATTATTACAGCTTAGAAGGACATGCAATGAAGTGTGTTGCTTGCAAACCCACATATGTATAAAAACAGATTAGGTCTTTTCACTGATAGGCCATAAAAATAAGCCCTCTAAATGAGGGAGGGAGACAACATTCTGTAAAGGGGATATTTTATAAAGATTTTTTGGTAGCTTTCACCTATAATGTCACACTTATGTCAAGCGTATGAAGTTTAACGGTATATTTAAGCTTACAGTACAAATGCATTCATACAGAGGGCAGTACTTTGGACATTTGTTGTAACACGTGTGCACATTTTCATCAAACGTATTGGCTTTTTACCAAGTTCATCATACTTGGGGTTTCAACTGGATAAAGGGATCAGGAGAGCCTGGAAGATGAAGACTAGTGAATACATAAATAATCTGGTCACGTAAGACTTATTTGTGTGGGTTTTTTTTTTGTTGTTGTTGTTTTCATTTTTAGAAAACTGGGACAAAAAGCATAGAAAATCACAGAAATAGATCTGCACATACAACACTGACTCAAATAAGCCTAAAACAAAATATAGAGCACAAACTGCATGCCTCCTGAATGTCTGAGCAGAGAAGGAATTAGAAGTACGTTAGGAAATGCAATCAGAATGGATAAAAAAGGAACGTAATTCCCTCCAGAAATATACTGAAAAACCAATAACCAAAAAGATCAGTTTAATACTTGCATGACAAAGAGTAATTTTCTGGGCAGCTGTCCCTTCATAGGTATTTATAGAAATTTGGAATCTTTACTTCATGAAATTCAGGTGTCGGAATCAGAGCAGCCACTGGCTCTGGCACTGACTTTGTCAACTGTTTCTAAACTGCCACTCCATGATGCATTTCTCCCCAATCATCTACTTGGGAGTCTAACTGTGGATCCTTTTGAAAGTTTAACGGTACAAACTGGATCACAACTCCCCCAACCATAAGTGGAGCTGCCTGAAATAGCATCTCAGATTCAGCTGAGAAGGCACGTGAGATAAACAATTATTGTTTTCCCTTTATTCTTTCAATTTTTGCCAGGTGCAAAATGGTGAGAGCCCCCACGGCCGGTGGGACGCAGCACTCCATCCCAACGAAGTACGAGAGTCATCGCGAGGAGAACTCCGCGCCTCGGGGCGCCCTCACTCAAGATGGCGCCCAGCGCCTCACCCGTCATGGCGCAGGCGCTGCGGCGCCACCACCGTTGTGACGCTGCGGCTGCGGCCTCCGCTTCGGTTGGGGCCGCCTCCGAAAGGCGCTGCCCGGGGAAGCGGGAGCTGTCGGCTCGGCTCATGCTGCCTTCGCTCCTCCAGGCTGGAAGATGAGGCTGCTGGCGGCCGGCCTTCTGCTGCTGGCCCCCCTTTGTGCCGCTTTCTACCTGCCCGGCTTGGCTCCCGTCAGCTTCTGTGACGACGACAAGGAGAGCGAGGGCTGCAAGGTGAGAGCCCCCACGGGAGGGCCCGGCGCGGCGCTCCCCGCTGCCCGCGGGCACCGAGCGGGCCTGCGGGCCGCCCCGACGGTCCCTCCTATTGCTGCGTGCAGGCCCGGCCGGTCCCTCCCAGGAGACAGCCTTTCCTCCGGGAAGGAACGCCGCGCCGGCTCCTTCCCCCGGGCACGCCCGGTGGTGGGCGTGGGCCAGCACTCCCTGCTCTTGCTTCGTTTTTCTGTCAGTGCCGGGGGTCTTTCGCCGGTCCTTCCTTATTGCAGGCACTGCAGAGGCTCTGGTGTGGCCCAGCGCTGCGGTCGGGCCCTGTCAGAAGTGTGTAACTGCCCTGCCATAACTTCTGGTAGCTCCTGCCAGCCGGTCCTGTCTCCTGTTGGCTGTGCATCTGCTTTTGCAGATTTGGGTTTTCACACTTCTTTGTTTCTCCGTTGCAGTCACTGATTGAACTCTTTGTGAACAGACTGGACTCAGTTGAATCAGTTTTGCCCTATGAGTACGACGCGTAAGTACATCCCAGTATGCTTCTGAGCACTTGGAAAATGTGTTTTTTGTTCTTAGTGTGGTGGTACAACTCACGACACAGTAAACATAGTTTTAGATGTCCTGGCGAGTTTTTTTTAAGGTGCTTTAGATTTGAGCTGAGTTTTAGATTCAGTATCAGCTCTGCCACATTTGAAAGTCCTTCCTACTTGTGAAACCTAGGAAGACAGGATCTTTGTGTTCCTTCTTTCTGGAAAATGAAGTAAATTTGATGATGAGCCATTATTACTTTTCCTTTTACCACCAAAGCTTTGTATTTAATTCTTGTTTGTTTTTTTAACTTTGATTTTGATTCTTATTGGTGAATACTGTAATTATTTACAGTGGCAGGTCTACTAAAACTGATACGCAATGCAAGATTCATAGTTCTTGAGCGTATACACATGAGAAATTTGCCTCTGTTGTATGTCACACACTGTGCTGTTGTAGGTCTTATGCTGTGTAGTGTGACTGTAGCAACAAAGCCACAAGCTGGCTCAAAAAAACAACAGTGTCTTTATTTGCATTAAACTTTACCAAAGGCAACGAAGTTAGGCCCACACATTGAGGAAAAAGTACTTATTCAGCGAAGATAAGTGAATCTCTTTTTTTTTCATCACCTACTGCTACCCATGTTTAAATAGCAGACACTCAGAATAGTTACATCTTCTCCTTGTGTTCAGTTGTTTCATACTATATTGAGTTGAAAATAATTGGGTAGTGGCATTTGGCAGTGTAATGCGTTAATATTGACAGCACTTCTCTTCCTTGGAACATGATTCACGTTAAACAGTCATTGTGAAGACTCCTTTGGGAATGGAGAGGGGGAGGGGTAGTAATTTTTCTGGTATTTTTTGCAAAATAATAGGCAATTTGTGGCATAGCCTTTTTTTTTCTTAATGTGAAACATGCTATTTTTTGTTTAAATTGCCATTTGGAAGGAGTGTTTGGACTAAAAGCCATGCATTTTGCTGAATATAGCTATGGAAGATCTTGTTGAAAATTGCTATCATTAATACAAGTATTTCTATATAGTATGTGTGAAGGCACTCAAATTTCTATTAAAAGTGGATGACCTCTTGAAGGAACCATGAAGCTGCCATGCTAAGGACAAAAATCAATAAACTGTTTTAGGCTGTTATTTACAATTATATGTTAATTAGAAGTTAAAGATAAGCTTTTCTCCTTTTTGCAGTTTTGACTTCTGTCAAGATAAGGAAGAGAAAAGACCATCAGAAAATCTTGGGCAAGTGCTGTTTGGGGAGCGAATAGCATCATCTCCGTATAAGGTTATTTTATACCTTAAATTAAACCAGGATCATGTTTGAGAGCTGTCTTTTTGCTGACTATAATTCATAGGCATAGCTGAAGGGTTAATGACTGCTTTGTTGTTGTTGTTTTTCTCCATTCAAACTTGACATTGTTTTCATAATAAAAACAAACAGAAACTGTTCTTACCCTCAAGGCATTTTAGGGTGGCTAATTAAAGTTAGGGTGCTGAGCCAGTAATCGCTCTTTTTTACTGTTCCTCTGTGGTAGAGGAATCTAGAAACTATAAGTAGTGTTAGGTGATATTTAATGGTCTTTAAACTGTAATGTTGGAGGCTGTAAACTACTGATTTAGGAACTGTTTCAGATATAGCTTGTTCCTGCTGTCAGGACATTTCCAGAGTAGGAATGAAAGCCAAGCTGGGGCTCATTCCCAGCTTTTTCTTGCTTGTACACGTTTAATATCTCTTGTCTAAAATCAAGATTTTCATTTTTGATGCATGTCATTTGAAGTCTTCAGTAAAATAAAGATATGCAGATACTCTGTAAATTAGGTATGCATTGCTTTTCTGTCTTGTGTACAGCATTAGCAATGACTTAAAGTGTAGCATCTGTTAAATACTGGCCAGTTAGTTTGGAAAGATTATTGGCAGTAAAAGAGATATGATGAAACCATGGCTCTTAATGCTTGAAAGCTGTATGCTGTTCAAGTGCAGTTTCCAGACTGAGAATTCCTGATGAAGCTGACAACTGAGCTGTGATTTTGTGTGAGTGTTTCTAGATAATCCAAATCCCCACGAAACAGTGAAGCAGCAGAGCTTGAGGCTACGCTGCTCAGTCACTGGGGACCTAGCCACATCTTTTCATAGAACTGTTAAGGAGATGATGCCTCCTCCCTTGTGTAAACTGCTCCTGGAAGCCTCTTCCTTGGTTTTCTCAGCTAATATAGTTTCAAGTCTTAGAACTGCTGGCCACATGAAGCTTTTAAATGTGAAGCAAAGTGTGTGATTTGGGTTTGATACTCATAGAGCAGATTAAGTACTGTAACAGTTACTTTTTTTGAAATGGCTATGTAGTATAATAATTAAAAATGCCCTGCTGTTTGCCAGCACTTAAGCCTTGATAATGTTAGAATTTTGTGTCATGGTTTTGATTAAGTGTATTAGCTCAGTAAAACAGGTAAATCCTAACTAGGTTAGAATACCAGTTTGATTTAAAAATTAAAAAAAAAAAGTGAGCATGTTATTGTTAGGTGGTGTCTGCTCTTGAAGTACAGATACTGTGCAACATGTTGCGTTTTTGTCAGTGTTGGCTGATAACTTAATCATCATGGGGAAGACGCACCTAAAATTAATATGGAATATTCAGAAAAGGTGTGATTAAGTCTGATGCAGCAGATGATGAAGTTATCAAAATAAGACAAACTAGTAAAGAAAAAAGCAACTGTTTCCTACTAATACTCAAATTTTGATTCTCAAGGTTTATTTGAAGGTAACTTGTCTGGCTTGTTGTAGACATTTCTAGCATTTTTATAATGCCAGCTCTGGATATACAAAACTCTTGAAAAATTAGTTAAAGCTACTGTATGGGAAATCCTGGTTTGGAAACTTTTATAGCAAGGAGGTGAGCTATCTTAAAGAAGTCAGCTTTATGTGGAAGAAAAGACAAGATAGGTTTTTTGAAGCGAAACCTAAATTACTCTTTTTGTGTACTTTCATACCAGTTCACTTTTAAGAAGCAGGAAACATGTAAGAAAGTTTGTACGAGGTCTTATGACCCAGAAAACAGTGCTGATAAAAGCAAACTGGCGTTTTTGAAGAAGGGAATGCAGTTGAATTATCAGCATCACTGGTAAGCTGAGATGTGTGTTTGATCTTTTTTTTTCTGTTCAGTTTTTAACATAATGTTATCTACATCCTGAGTGATTGCTTTCTTCCTTCTCCTATCTGATTGTTGTCCTCTAGTGTGCATCTTGTAATGCAGAGTTTTCAGTAGTGTGCGCATGTATGGTAAATGTCAGTGTGAATGAGGTGCAAGGACTTGTTGTTTGATTTCTGTCTAGGATTATTGATAACATGCCTGTAACGTGGTGCTATGATGTGGAGGATGGACAAAAATACTGTAACCCAGGATTCCCCATAGGATGTTTTGTTACTCCGGATGGCAGAGTTAAAGATGCTTGCGTTATAAATGTAAGTAGTGGAACTTTTTCTTTATTGTAGTAGATCTAATTCCGTTTAAAGTTTTTATTTTTGAGCTTTGTTTTCCTGGGGGGGGAAAAGAAAAAAGAACAGATATCCTTTTAAACATAGCTAATGTTCAGAATGTGGGTACTGACGAGGCTGAACGCTTCTGTGTGCAGCATCTCACTTATGTAACTGTCCAAAAATATTTGTTTGCATGGGTTTTTCTGACAAGTGTATGTGAAGCTATGTTATTGCTTAAAAGCCTTAGAAAACTTGGAGATTTTGTTTTTGAAATTTCATGTATCTCCATCCTTGTACCTATTAATTGTGTCAGCGCAACTTAAAGTTGTCTGTGTGCAAGACCTTCTTTTATCAATTTCACGTAGAAGCTTTCTAGTGAAGATCTAGAATTGAGTGTTGTAGTTACAGAATTTATGCCTAGCACAGATGACAAGCTAAATATGTCAGGATTTTTTTTCCCAAATGGCTGGAAGATAACGCAGCTGTGATAGAGAGAAGAATTATATTTGCAACAGTTTGACATGTGTTGCTTGTCCTCGGAGTTGTATAGTGAACTAGTACCCTTAGGTATAATAGTGATACAGTTTTACTTCTCCTAGGATGGAGGATCACGCTCAGTGAGACTCTGCTGTGGCTGTTTGCCACATAACTTGCTGTTTGCAAATAGTGCGTCTGTTTACTTGCATTTAGCAGAATTCATGCATTTTTGAAAGTGATGCATTTATCATAAATGTTCATTAATTCTATCTACAGCCAGATTCCAACTGGGTTACTCCTCAAGCTCTGTATGTTATTGAAGATGGTCAGTGACTTGAGTAATTTGTTGTAGTTAGGTGTTCAACTCTACTACTTAGTGATATTATACTGTAAGTTTATGGAGGGAGTAGTTTTTGTGTTAATACTGGTGTATGCTGACTTGGAAGCTATGTGGAATGTGACAAAGTCAGCAATTTAAATGAAAATCTTTTCTTGGAAGGAGGATCTTTGTATATCATTGCAATAGTTGAATTTCTTAATAAACCACACAAAATCCCTGAGCATTTATTTTTGAAATGCTGCACACGTTCTGTGTGCTGGCTGTGCTGTGGATGCTCTGTAGCTGGTATAGCTGCCTCAATTGTAGTCTGTAGATTCTCATTGCAATGAGAATGTTGTGCTGCATAGCTCTAAGTAAAAGAATTGTTACATGGGCAAGTAAGAACATGGCACAGTGGATATGACTGTAATCTACAGGCTGTGTTGGGGAATATCATCTTCTAGAAATATACACAAATAACTATTCCAGGAGATGTAATTATTTCTTTTAAACGGGGCAGAAAAGAAGCTCTTATAATGCAGTGGCAGAACTACAGTTAATCCTCATATTTATGCAGCTAATATTACTGCCTCAAGTGCTACTTTGAAATTGAAGGAAACAGATCAAAATACAAGGTTATGGTTTGATACAGGTATGATTCTGGTCTTATCCTGAGAGTGAAAGATGAGGAATCTGGATAGCTTTAGCTCAAGATACTTTAATATTTTGTTAGGAGGGACAGGAGAGGTAAGTTGTGTGGCAACTGGAAAACGTCTGATATACAAAACAAGAAAGGAACTTCTAAACTTCAAGTCTATCATCTTGATCCCTTAATTCAAGTTAAAGTTATAGTTGAAGTTTTCTAAGCAGTACACTTTTTAGAAGAGAAGAAAATTCAAGTCAACTTGAATTGTCTCTGGTATGTATCATCTGTGATTTTTTTGAATATGACCTTTATCCAGTTCTTCATAATTACAAATTCTGGAAGGGTATGAGTAGCAGAATAGCTACTGAAAGTGAAAAGCAGCTTTTAGAAGAAGAACCTGGTTGATCAGCTTCAGTAGCTGGAGTGTGCCAAGAAGGTTATATATTGTAGGCGGTGCAGTGGTGACTCTGAATTATGTATAACTTGATAAAGATCTTTGGACTCTTTTGGCAACTTTTTATGGTAACTACAAAAAGGTGGCAAATGCTTTTAAATCTGACGAGCGATATGTCATGCTTTAACTATTAAATTAGTTCTTATTTCTATAACATGTTACTATATAGTACATAAGAAAATGTATAAACGTTTTATACAAGCATGTGGACCAGTGTGAATGTTTGAAGTCTTTCCTACTCCTTTCTTGGACGTAGTCTTATTCTGAAGTTCGTGACTGCATTGCGCCCTCTCCTGTTGGCAGTTTCTTAATCTCTGTATGATATTTTGTAGTCAGAGTTTAACAAGAAGAACACTTTCTACCTCTTCAACCACGTTGATATAACAATCATGTACCATAGTGGGAAGGATGAAAACTGGCCTGGTGCAAGACTGGTGATGGCACGGCTGAGACCGCAAAGGTAATTTTGCACTAAAATAGAAAATTCTAGTGCTAGGGAGTCCTAACGGTAGTAGCAAACTTAGAAATGATATTTGGTGTCAGTAAGTTCTGAGGAACTAATTATTCTGAACCGTGGTGAAGTTCTCATTATACTGGTTCCTAGCTGGAACTGTTTGCAAAGAGCAGTTCTGTGACTGTAAATATCATATAGCTTTTCAGATGTTCAGCAAAGTCCCTCCTGAATGGAAGAACTGCGTATGTGGAGTCTTATAACCTGACACAAATAACAGAAGCATTCTCATGTTTATATCGATTTGCATCTGGTTGTTCATTACTTTCTTTGAAAATACATGTTTTTGGATACGTGAGAAACATCTGTTCATGAAGCGATGGTTTGCCATGTCACCTCTTATTTTTGCTGCATTGCCTCCCAGATATACTAAGTACAAACGTATTTGTGCAGTTATACTTTCTCCTGTGTTAGTTCTGATTGTGAGGTACGGGTGAAATATCAAGTTAACGCTGTCATCCAAAATGGCAAAATATCTAAGAACACTAGTTTATCTTTGTAAACAGCAGCTTTTTAGTGTTGATGAGTTGACCAGAAAGGAGATGCAAGAATTCAGAGAAATAGACTGAAGCGATTACTTTGGCCTCTTGTCAGTCTGTTTGTACTTACTGATATTTGAGAACTGCAGACCACTCTTCCTCCTCTTCTACAGAGATTAAATGCATTCTTAAATTAAATGACTACAACATCTCAAATCATACAGGCATGTATGATATAGCGTGGTTTAGGGTGTGGGGAGCGGATTCCATCCCACTGTAACAGTGGAACAAGTCTGAGACCTTCTTGTGCAATTGAATGTATATATGTCCATGGGGCCAGATGACATCCATCCCAGGATTCTGGGAGATATGGCTGATGTGGTTGCCGAGCCGCTCTCCATCATATTTGAAAAATCATGGCTGTCCAGTGAAGTCCCCGGTAACTGGAAGAAGGGAAACATTACTCCCATTTTTAAGAAAGGTAGAAAGGAAGACCCAGGGAACTACAGGCCAGTGAGACTCACCTTTGTGCCTGGGAAGATCATGGAGCAGATCCTCCTAGAAGCTTTGTTAAGGCACATACGAGACAAAGAGGTGATCTGAGACAGCCAGCATGGCTTCACCAAGGGCAGATCTTCCCTGACCAATCTGGTGGCCTTTTATAATGGTCTTCATGGCATCGGTGAATGGGGGAAGGGCGACAGATGTCATCTTCCGGGACTTCTGCAAAGCCTTTGACATGGGCCCTTACCACATCCTTCTCTCTAAATTGGAGAGGTATGCATCTGAAAGCTGGACAGTTTGGTGCATTAAGAATTGGTTGACTGGTCGCAGCCAAAGGGTTGTGATCAGTGGTTCTATGTCAGGGTGGAGGCTGGTCACAAATGTTGTCTCTCAGGGGTTGGTCTTGGGACTGGTGCTCTTCAGCATCTTCATCAGTGACATAGGTGATGGCACTGAGCACATCCTCAGAAGTTTGCAGATGACACCAAGCTGAGCAGTGCAGTCGATACAGTAGGAGGAGCGAAAGCGATCCAGAGGGACCTGGAGAGACTGGAGAAGTGGGCCCATGAGAACCTAATGAGGTTCAACAAGGCCAAATGCAAAGTGTTGCACTTGGGCTGGGGCAATCCCAGGTATTTCTACAAACTGAGGGAAGATCTCCTTGAGAGCAGCCCTCTGGAGAAGGACTTGGGGGTCCTGCTGGATGAGAAGCAGGCCATGAGCCAGCAGTGTGCGCTGGCAGCCTGGAAGGCCAACTATGTTCTGGGCTGCATTAAAAGAGGAGTGGCCAGCAGGGAGAGGGAGGTGATTTTTGTCCCCCTCTACTGAGCTCTTTTGAGGCCCTATCTGGAGTACTGCATCCAGGCCTGGGCCCCCAGCACAAGATGTGGATCTGTTGGAATGGGTCCAGAGGAGGGCCACTAAGATGATCAGAGAACTGGAGCACCTCTCCTGTGAAGAAAGGTTGAGGGAACTGGGATTGTTTAGCTTGGAGAAGAGAAGGCTCTGGGGGGACCTCATTGTGGCCTTCCAGTACTTGAAGAGAGCGTATAAACAGGAGGGGGTACAACTGTTTCCGAGGGTGGATAGCGATAGGACAAGGGGAATGGTTTTAAGTTGAGACTGGGGAGATTTAGGTTAGATATTAGGAGGAAGTTTTTCACATAGTGGGTGGTGACGCGCTGGAGCAGGTTGCCCAAGGAGTTGTGGATGACCCATCCCTGGAAGCATTCAAGGCCAGGCTGGACGTGGCTCTGGGCAGCCTGGTCTAGTGGTTGGCAACCCTGCACACAGCAGAGAGATTGAAACTCGATGATCTTTGAGGTCCTTTTCAACCCAGGCCATTCTATGATTCGGATATGGTTCTTTTTTGTCCTGTTGCAAAGATATGGTGTATATTTAGTGAACTAGACTTCCTGTTCAAGTTTGTTCTTCTATTTTCCTCTGTTCCTAGGTGGCAGTGAGAAGATTCTACCAACCATCTCCATTTTTGATTAATGCTTTATCTGTTGCATCCTAAATTCTTGAAAAGTGAATACTTGTCTGTTCACCAGTGATACAGACCACAAGGGGGCACAGTTAGGTTGCATGTAACCTTAATTTTGTTATTCTGACCTGATTAAAAACCTGTCCTAATTACCTTTAAAAAAAAAAACCCTAAAAATTCATACTGAATAGTAGAGCAGATGAGATTGTATTTTAACTATTTTTTTTTTCCTTAGCTACAAACACACGGATGAAAACAACTTAAGCTGTGAAGGTCCACCAATGGAGATTCCTGGAGAGTTCAACAACAAACTGAATTTGATCTATACTTACTCAGTGACATTTGAAGTAAGTATTGAATCTGTTATATAAATACATAATTCCTGAAACGAACAAAATTGAAACAAGTAGATAATGTGTTAGCAGCCATAACTGGGTTAAAGCAGTGTAAATTCCATAAGGATCATCTTGTGAAGCAGTTTCCCCCAAACCTGTTTCAGTTTCCATTACTGTAATTTAAGTGACACTTGGAATGTGTAAGGACTTCTTGCCCTTTTCCCCCCACTGTCATCCAGTTTCAGGCAGGAAATCATGTATCTTTTTCTTGTAAACTACATCTTTAATTTGGAAAATTCAATAGCATGATTCCCAAATAATTACTGTCATTCAGGATTCTGTGAATCAGATGACATGGTCAAACTTCAACTGTAATTTTTACTGTCTTACTGAGAACCAGCTCTTTTGGTTTTAGAAAACAAAGGAAAATATGTGGACTTTGGTTTTGTTCTGTTTTATTACAGGTTATTGGATTGATTAATTGGAAGAGTTTATTCCTTGAGATATGCTCTATGTTTTCAGAGTTCAGTTAGGTTTGAGAGAGTCTCATGTTGAAGAAATATCTACATAGAATTTGGGACGTTTCTGTTAAAGTATTTATTTAACATATTATAAGGCTGTTTTTCTAGTGACGTTGCAGTTTTTGTCTCATTTTGCTGTGCTTTTATTCACTTGGTTTTTGTTTGAGTGGGTTGCCATTCGTCTTTCACAATATTATGCTTTATTCAGCCTGCTGCAACTTAGGCAGGAGGGAATCAGACTTTCTTGAGATTGAGTTCTTTACCCCAGCACGGAAAGTGAGCCTCCTGTGGGGGTGAGAATAATTTGGTTTGAGCTATTTCAAACCTTGGTGCTGCAGTTCCATCTGTCCTAAAAGCATGGTTTTTCTTCTGATGTAGGCACTGATCTAAAAGGATTTGGTTTGAGACCACCAGCTTATTTTGCATAGCTAGTCGAATGGCCGTCATATGGTAACAGCTTTCGTTGTACCAAATTGAGTTTGATTTGAACCAATGACCCTGAGGTGCAAGGCTCTGTATCCTCTTACTTTTCCCTTGAGACTCTAAATCCTCCTTAAACTCTCTGATTTTACTACATGAAAGAACCTCCTGTCTATTAGTATTTTTGTTTAAATCTTGATGATGAATTACAATGTAGAATTTCAATATAAACTTTATCCAGTTATTCACTCAATGTGTTAAGCATTTGGGCTATCTTTTCCTTTTTTCTTTAGCATAGAGCCAGGTAAGGCTTAACTGCTGCTGATTCAGACACTTCCAGCAGATGGCATTCAAGGCACTTCAAAATTAACTTTTCTATGTTTTCTGTTAGTCTTGATTTGGAATGAATTAATACCTGATATATTTTACTTGTTATCATTTCAAAATAATTTAGAAGGATAATATTCATTGGTGAAGAGTATTTAAAAAGAGAACATAAATTTCAGTAAGCTTGAGTACCTAAACAGGTAAAACGCATAAATGATTAATGGTACTTTTTTGATATGACAGCTGATTTTTAATGAGAAAGCTGTGGTGTTTAGTTCATTGTAAGAGGCCAGATATTCAGCTCTAGATGTGTGCAAGGTATACATGGTTGTACTTCACTTGTTCAATACACAAGTGCACAAAACTTTCAGCTTGTGAGCAGTTTGACACTCAAGAAAGAAACTTTAGAACCATCCCTCTGGTAAATCTGTCCGAACTAGCTGTGAGCTACTGATAGCTGCTGGTATACATTGTGTTGGTAAGGAGTAACTTGTAGCAATTCCAACTACTTAGTTGTATTGGTGTAGCTTTTTTTGTTTGTTTTGTAACATTGTTGATCCAGAACATGAAGCCTGTTGAACCAAGTTGAAGTTTCAGGTTGTATGCTATGTTGGGAATACCTTGAGGTGATGACATGGTTGTTTTTCAGCTTGGGAACTGCAGGCAGCTACATACCAAATCACGGAAAGATGAGGGTTAGTGAAGCCTCAGTTTAAGGTAGAATTCATGGATGGGAGATTTCAGGAAGATTCTTTGAAAGGCTCAAGAGATTAAAAGAACTAATGCAAGAGGTAGGTCTAATATCCAGGGTTTATACTGAGCTTAGATATTATTGCTGAATGGAGGATTTGTGGTAGAGATTTTATATGCTTCTTCCTTCTCAGAGCCTGCAACAAACTTGTTTCTATTAATTGCTATTTAATGTCTTCATAGGAAAAGAATAATATTAAATGGGCTTCCAGATGGGACTACATTTTGGAGTCTATGCCACACACAAACATCCAGTGGTTTAGGTAAGATTTGCATTTATTCAGTGAACAGCCTTGCAGGGGAGCACAAAAGGCTTCTAGAGACATACAATATCTAGAGATATTCTGCTGTGATAAAAACAAAACCTGTTAGCCTTCAGGCAAGTAAAGTTCCTTGTTTTCATATGCATAGTAACTTATCAGCCTTGCATCTCTTGGGATCATCTGTGGTATTGCATTTCACCAAAGGAATGCACCACTAGCATCCAGACGGAAAGCAACCTCAATGTGCTTACTTCACTCCTTAAAACTTTTGAGAAGCTGCCACTCTGTAGCATTCTTGTTGTTACTGTCTGGCTTTCTCCATCTGTGAAGTAAGAGGTACCTATGTGTACTGCATGTTTTGTACTCGGCAGCTACATAGAGCAGAAAGAAGGGCTTCATTTATGAGGAAAAGATGGAGATCAAATAAGTATGTAACTTATATTGAAATGTTGATGTTTTGCAATATTAAGTGTTTGAAAAGGCTGATTGGATTAAATATGTATCCACAAAATATTAACTGCCATGATGGAAATTTGATTGGTTCATATCAACTTTGGTTGATAACAGCTTTAATTGGTTCAAATCAGCTTTGAGAGCTGTAACTGTTTCACTAGGAAAATAACCTTAGCGATATGTAAAAAGGAAGATGGTGAAATGCAGTATGTCTGTCTCAAGAATTAACATCATAAAATACTATTCTTGCTTCTGTCTCCTATAAAATCCTGAAGAACTTGAAACAGTTTATCGTATCTGGGCAGGAAATCTCTAAAATGCCTAATGGAATGATTTAGGTAATATCTGAGTATCTAAGCCTATTCCCTGCATTTGAGCTCTATTTGGGGTTTTGATTTGGGAGTGCATGTCCTCAAGTCTGAATAAGTGAACTGAAAGTTTGACTTTTTCTTTATCTACAGTATAATGAATTCCCTTGTAATTGTTCTCTTCTTATCCGGCATGGTGGCTATGATCATTTTGAGGACTCTTCATAAAGATATTGCAAGATATAACCAAATTGACTCTTCTGTGAGTAAGATTTACACCTTTTATATGAGTGCATTTTCTGGCAGTAGGCTTATCAATTAGTTTTGAATACAATCTGAAGAGATGTGTAACTATCAAGAATTTATACATGATAATATATATTGGGGTTAAAAATAGCTTTATTGCTATTTTGACTCTTCTAACAGCAGGAATAAATGGGCCAATGTGACAGTCTTACTCCTCGAGTGCCATTTTCTAAACTTGTCATGTGCAAGGACAAACTCAACAAAGTAAAGCTGTTGTGTGTTTGCTTAATTTATTTTTTCTTAAGTATATATTTTCACAGTAAACCAATAGGCACAATATACAGTGTAGACATTGAAAAGCTGAAGGAAGGTGTTCTGGCAGTGGCTCAAGTCATCGAGAAGTGTCAATTGCTTTCAAGTTGTGTGGCTGCATTCTAGAGTCAGTCTGGACATATAGCCAGCAGTATGATGCTGATCTGAGCATCCGTATGTAACTCACAGAATCCTCACCACTGGAGATGTTCAGAAACCATTTGGACATGGTCCTGGGCAACCTGCTCTAGGTGGCCCGGTTTGAGTAGTTGGAGGTGATCAAGATGACTTCCTGAATTCCCTTCCAGCTTCAACTGATCAGTGATCCTGACAATGGCAACCTGGGATTACGCCAAGGATTCCTTCTCAATGCAGCCCTGTTTTCAGTAATATTAGATGGCTTTAGCGCAAGAGCTGCGCTGTAATTGTTGCAGGTACACGTGTAGCATAGAAATAAAGGTTTTGCTGTGTTCTTGATGTGTTTTCCCTCTAAGCATTCATTTTGAAGTCTGAAAAAACACATTTGGGAAGAGCACAGATGTTTTTATTGATAGGTGTCTTCTCCCCTCTTCTATAAGAAATCAAGCTTAAAAATTGCAGCTGCCAGGTATTGTCTTCATTTGAAGCTGCATTAAAAAGCTCAGTTATTGTAACTTTTCTAGTTCTGAAATGGTTTGTAGTGGTTTGTAGTTTAGCTTGTTCAGAAACCGAGTGTGATGATAGCATGAGACTTGTGAAATTTAGAAAATTTGTGGTCTAAATGTCATGAGAGATACTATTCTATGCAACTTTTGTAAGGCAAGGGAAATCCTTTGAAAATACCTTTGTCAGATGATTGTAGCAAGAAGGATAAAACATTAAACAAAGGGCTAATAATGGAGTGAAATCAATGTGAAGACCAGTGGTTGTCTTCCTTGAATATTACAGGAGAGATTCTGATTAACATAGGCTAACACAAATTGGTACCTGCAAGTCAAAGATGAGAAATAATGTCACATACTACAAAGACTGTAGTTACTGTCTATCTGGATAAAGAAATACTTTAAAAGACACAAAAATGTTTCATATTGAAACTAAAACATCTTAAAGTACTTCTTTTCTTCTGTGTGGTTTTGATATTTAATACGTTAATGCAAATACAGACAGCAATTAAAGTGGAAGAATTTTTCAGCGTTTTTTATCTGCTCATTTTGTGAAGCTCCTGTTTGATCTCTCAATTAAGTCCTGTTCAGTATCTTATAACGTGTTGTCTTTATTAGTTGGTTGTTCCTAATGCGCTAAAGAGCTGTAGAAATTTGGTTGGTTTTTATGGATAACAGCAGGAATAGGTGTGACTTTCAAAAAACTCTGTTTTTTTCCAATCCGTTTGTAAGAGACTTAAAGATCTGCGGTAGTTCAAGGAACTAATTTTAGAAAGGTGTGAAGTAATAGTACAGAAGACCTAGGCTGATGAAGCTACAGTGATGGAAATTAGCATCTCACACATTGTGAACACTAGTGATTCCACTTGAAGAGATAAATGCGTGACCCTGTGATTATAGTTCTAATATGTGTGTTTAATGTTCAGTTAAAGCCAGCTGGCACTAACTTTTTGTGTGATGTAGATTTAGTGAAACATAACATTAATAAAGTATTTAGTTTAGTGAACTGCATGCACTACTTGTGGGTTGAATGAAAGCTGTATGAGGAAGAGACTGATCTACTTCAGTCCTTGTTTGTGGTTATGTGGTTTTATTTTTGTTTCTCTGAGGGGAGGTATTTGTTTTTAGCAACTTCATTGAAAAGCAGGACAGACTGAGGATCCCTGCCATGCCATCCATCCATTCACCTCTGTCAGTGGAACAAAGAATGTTTGTACTTGCCCCTAGCGAGTGTAGGGAGCAGACTTTCTTCTGGAGTACAGGGAACAGGCCACTTAATCCTTTTCAGTATTGTCATTGAGACTGATATGCTTTAAAATGAAAGCGAGAGGGGGAGGGGGAAAAAAAAAAGCTTGAACTAGATTGAAATGCTATAATCCAAGTTAAATTGAATGCTTTGTTTTGGTTTAAATTTGGAATGATGTTACATGATTTGGCTAATTACATTTTGTTTTTTCTTGCTCTGAGGATTTTCTTGATAAATCCCGTCTTTTTCTTTCAGTGAACCATTGGGGGTTAAAAAAAATCAATGAGTGATGAATCAGATGTAATTAGTCTGTCTTTAGAACTGAACTGGAAGTTAATCAAACTTTAAAGATGTATTTCACAGCTTTTTTGTGTTAATTCCCTACTGCGTTACGTATCTTTGCTAAAGACGTTGCTGATTTTGTACAGGAAGATGCCCAAGAGGAATTTGGCTGGAAGCTGGTTCATGGAGATGTGTTTAGACCTCCAAGGAAGGGAATGTTACTGTCTGTCTTCTTGGGTCAAGGAACACAAATTTTCATTATGACATTTATCACTCTATGTAAGTAACTAGTTTATTAAGGTGATGCATTTGTAGCGCAGTAAGAAAGATACAAAGTTTTCTAACTAATGTTAGAAGCTTTCTCTTGAAAGTTTTTCCTGTTGCAGGTGATGCTTCTCAAAATGTTCTGGTACCTGGACTACTACACAGTCTTCATGACTGCAGAGTTGAATCTTCGCTGTTATAAATTACTTTTTAAAACAAACAAGCAAAATCCAACCAAAAGCAGCTGATCATCGTGTAAATTATCCAAGGATCCAGTGTTGCGAGTTCAAAGACACATAATCAAAGCTTTAATATTCTCGGAGTGTTTTTTATCTAGTATGTTTGACACAACAGCCTGCAGCCATGCAGAAATAAGAGCTAGAACGCATGCCAATGAAATAATACAGACACAACATTGAGATAATGACAGCCTGCCATAAGTAGCTAGACAGATACATGGCACTGGTAGCCATCACTAGTTAGTGCTTTATTATGTTATCAATAAAGTATATTATAATTCCTTTTTTTTTTTTTTACCATATGGTAGAATTGGGAAGTATATGGGCATTTATTACTAAAGCAGGATTTTTCAAACTTTGCTCTCCATTTTTTTTTTTCTAGACATCATGGTCTACCAGTGCTACCAGAGGTCTGCTCCTATTTTTTCTTTTCATTATATGATGCTCTAAAATTAATATTAACTTAAACATTTTTTCCTCAGGGACTTGTCCCTCATTATTGATCGCAGTTTTTGTGACTAAACTTCAATAGTTTCCTGGGCAACTGGATCAATATTGAAAGAAATTAAGGGCAGAGGAAATCCTTTATCTGCCAAAAACCCCCATGCTTTCCACTAGAGATCACTGAGAAACTTCTTTTCTCAGGATCTCAATTTGTTGGCCTTTATAATTAGTTTGGACTTGGACAACTCTTCTTTAATAAACTTATTTTCAAGGTAATACCTTCTTGAGATGTGTTGTCCGTCATGGTGGCTGAGTACTTTTGTGGAATTTCAAGCAACTAACTTGGTCTTATATCTTCATCCTTACTTCTGACTGAAAAGGGAAACAAACAATAACCCTTAGCATTGTCGAAGTTTTTGACTTCTCCAGACTTAACACTCTCACATTCTTTATGCCACGTACTGAACTTATTTTATTACTTATCAGCCATGAATAGTGGCTGTGCATGTTTACAGCAAGTAGGAATGTAGGATGTTGGAAGCAGACTTCTTCAAGCTGCAGTTTAGTTCAAGTTCATTCATCTCTATGTGGAATTCTGTTTTTAAGTCTTCTGGCTATGATGCAGTTTCCCTTTAAAAGATGAGGTGATTTGTCAGTAAAAAACAAAAAACATTGACGATAGGGGTACAGTAATATGATGGGATATATGAGAGCTCGTACACAATCATCATTTGAATATTTGCGAGTCTGTGTTCTGATATATTTTACAGGGGAATTTAATGTGTCAACAAATATCTAAATATTTTTTGTATTTTTAGTCCTAGCTTGCCTTGGTTTTCTCTCTCCTGCCAACCGTGGTGCTTTGATGACCTGTGCAGTCGTACTGTGGGTCTTACTAGGAACTCCAGCTGGTTATGTGTCTGCTAGAATGTACAAGAGTAAGTACAAGCATTTGTTTAATGTGGCACAGCAGGTTAAACTCAGAATTGCTGGCCTTAATATAAACTTCACACTGGAGCTGATGTCTCAGACAGTAAACCTGCTTCTTTGTGCCATGTTGCAGAACAGTTGGAAAAAGTCTGCATCTTGAAATTGTTTTTACTTTTTCCCCTCAGCATTTAGAGGCGAGAAGTGGAAGACAAATGTTTTGCTTACAGCTCTGCTTTGCCCTGGGTTAGTATTGTTTCCCCTTGTTTTTTCCTTTATCCTTAACTCTAAATGAATATTTATTTCTGTACTCCTGTAACATAAATACTTCTGCTCATAGAGCTAGAAGCTGTTTTTGTTTTGGTTTTGGTTTGTGAGGCCTCCTCCAACAGCAAAGTCAGGATATAGAAATGGTGAGATGCATGGAATGTCCTGTCCATCTCTTAAGATATAAATACAGAAATAACATCTGAATGTACTGTGCTGCTGTAGTTGGTCTTGGAATTCTTGAGTGACCTGTTGCAAAATGTTGGTGAAGAAATTATCTTTGACAGTATAGCTCTGCTTTTAATAGGTAACAAACATTAAGCCAAAACGGATGTAATAATCTGGAGAAGTTTAGTATGCTTCTGGGTAATAAGAGTGCAGAGATTCTCTTAAACTGGTTGTATCCTTTTCAAAACGGAGTGTTATCTCACATTACCTGTATTTATGATATTGGTGTGGTATATATCATACCATGACCAATGCTGTTGTGCTTGGGAAGAGTGGCAGCTCACCTACCTTGCGTTTTCTCATAGCTTTCGAGACCTTTTGTGAGAATTAGGTCAGTGAAGAAAGGGAATATAAACTAATTTCTTTTGCGAGCCTTCTGTATTTCGTCGATGCATCTTTGGCTGCATGCTGTACAAATGTCTTTGCCAAAGGTTGAGGAAAAGGTTAGAAGTCATTTCTTAAGGTATTTCTGCAAAAAAAAAAACAAAAAAAAAAACAACAAAACCCACAACACAGAATAAAATATAAATTGGTAATGTAATGTAAATTAATGTCAAATTTCATCGTATGAAATGTAATGCATTTGATAACAACTGAGTGTAGTATTTTTTGTGAGGAAATCTTGTTTCTAAACAAGATGTGCTTCAGTCTCCCTGCTGTCATTTAGATATTATCTTGAGAGAGAAGAATTTATCAGTGGAAGAAATACCATGCTGATCATTTAAACTCTCAAATAAATTAAGTTTCACAGAGGAAGTAAAATGATTGGGGATGGTAAAATAGGAACAGATGTCTTGATTATGCTATGCTAGTTCATGAATTTGCATAATATCATAAACAGCCTAGGGCATTTACAGTCTCAGTAGACTGATGGGCATTCATATATGTAGTATTTTTGTCTAACTTTGAAGGGGGTAAGTGGGGTCTGTATTACAAGTGTTGGCAGATTATGAAGATTATCAAGGCTCCTAAAATTGATTTGATTTTTATTTCTTAATGAACAAGATGGTTATATCACAAGTAACGTGGGTGTGCTTATTTAACAAGTCTATTTCCCCAAACAGTTTTGGCAAGCATAAGCTTTCACTTAGGAAGAAAGGAGCCTGGCTATTAATCTAATTCCCCCTTCCTCCTTCCTTCTTTAATTAACTACAATGGAGTATATGCATGTTCACTTAAGGGCAGTATAGATTCTGCCTGAGGAACTGTTTTTCAGCGAAATCCAGAGAGCAGTGCATTTCACCAGAATTTGAATCTGTGGTGATAAATCTCTAAATTTCATAGGCAGTGGAATTTCAAGCAGGCTTTTACATGGGGTTCTGATGATTTCTTTGTTTAACTTCTTCAGAGGTGTGAGCTACTTAACTGTACAGCTCCATGAGGTGTTACTACAAAGGTTCTTGTTAGAGGGAAGAGCCCTCTAATCCATCCTTCTGATGCCATGTTGCTATGACATGCGCTATAGCATGATGTGTTTGTTGTGAGACTGACATGGCCTTCTAAAGATGAGATTTTTCTATCGCTAAATATATATTTTTAGAGAGATTTTACTGAAAGAGCTAACATAAAGGAATTAAAAGACTGGCAATATTAGAAAAAGTGATTCAGATAAGAGTGTTTTTTAATTTATTGTATAACATACTGTGTATAGATATTTATAATAGAATCTTTTTGTTGCTTTGTGGGTTTATGCGTGGAATCTTTCTTTAAATGATGACTTTACCATAGATACTTGCATTAGAGGCATTGAGTGATGCAAGTGTTTTTAACTCGACTGCACCATTGCAGAAAGTAACTAAGACCATTAAAGAATGAAAGGCTGTATTAGGAAAAAATGTTGGTTCTAGCAAACCTTGTAACTGCTTTGTTTTCCGTACTAGCTGATATTTATTATTTCCAGAATATTTTAATATATTTACTGATTTTTTTTTTTCAGGATTGTCTTTGCTGACTTCTTCATCATGAATCTTATTCTGTGGGTGAAAGGGTCTTCAGCTGCCATCCCTTTTGGTACTTTGGTTGCTATCCTAGCCATGTGGTTTGGAATTTCAGTCCCACTAACCTTTATTGGTGCATATTTTGGCTTCAAAGAGAAGGTACAGCTCTTTGAATATACTTTAGAAATTTACCTGTCTTTTGCAGCTGAACCATTGAATCCCTAGTGCAAGAACAAGTTTGATTGAAATGTGTATATGTAATTGTGAAATGTTTGTTTCTGCTGATTTTCAAACTGTATACATGCTCATAAAGTTACACCAAACTTTTTTTCTGACCTTTCTTTAGAGTCAGAATTTGATAGTGCTCTTGTAGAAGGCTTGCCTGCATATTTCAGACTCCTCAGTTTTGAAGTACTTCGATTTGTACTTCAGTAGTTCGAGACAATGCCAGGCTGCTAAGAATTATTTTTTTGTATTAGCAGTTGAACGGGTTATTTTCTCCATGTTCTGACTTGCCAAATGACCAACAGCTGGAGTGTCTAAAGCATGTGTATGTGTTTTTTGGTAGTGGTAAATAATAGGTGTGTAGGTTGTTTTTTTGGGTTCAGTAAATTGTGATGGCTTATGGATGAAATTAATCAAAAATTAAGTCCATCTTCAGATACTGAATACTAGGAGAAAGTAATCTTATTTATGATGCAACTGTCTTCTAATCACATTAATTTCATTCAAAGCCTATTGAGCACCCAGTTCGTACAAACCAGATTCCTCGCCAAATTCCGGAGCAGTCCTTTTTCACCAAACCATTGCCTGGTATCATAATGGGTGGCATCTTGCCCTTCGGCTGCATTTTCATTCAACTTTTCTTCATTCTGAATAGCATTTGGTGAGTATCACTTTTTTTTTGTTGTTCTAGTTGTACTGGTTTGATAGTATACACCCAGTGGGTTTGAACATCCCAAACATGGGATGGTGAAGGAGAGCAGATTCTTAATTTTTTTTATCTTCTTGCAGCCTTCTTTGGAACCTCCAGAATCTGCTTTTTTTTTTTTCTCCCTGTAGACTCAAAAATTACAAAACTAGTCATGTTGACAAGTGTAATGCACGAAATTAGAGTTCTTGTCCTATCACAACAGAGCCTCCTAAGTGCAAGCATGAAGGAATAGATATTTACAGAGTACATTCAGACAAAGAAAATAAAGTTCTTAAGAACAGGCCAATAGACCAAGTTTTCCCTGTGGTATGAGCGTGTAGTTTTTTGTTTGGTTATTTTTATTAACTTGTCTAGCCACGTAACTTCAGAACTTCAACCAAAAATGACACTCATTTATTTATTTATTTCAGGTCTCATCAAATGTACTACATGTTTGGTTTCCTGTTCCTAGTTTTTATAATTCTTCTAATTACGTGTTCTGAGGCTACAGTTCTGCTGTGCTACTTCCATCTCTGTGCAGAGGTAAGAAGTACAGTTTTGATATAGCTAACGCTTTTCAGCTGGAATGAATTAGAAGTAGAGTTGAGGTATTCTTATATGCTGTGGTATGCTGGACTTTGCAAATGAATTACATTGTCAGCACTCAGCTTGCTTATCTTAGCAACTTTTCTGAAATGTATCTTTTGCTCCAAAATGTTGGAGTAGGTTTTCCGATAGTACTACAGCTGTCATTAGAAACCCTGCCACCATTAATGGAGGCATTCAAGTGCTAGACGTCAGCACTAGCCTTCTGGTGGTACTGTTTCTGTTGATAAATTGAAGACTGCTACAGAAACTTGTCAGGCAAGGCTTCAGCCTTCATTTGATGCTAGAGTTTGACTTGGTGGTAGAAATCTACACTTACCTAAGACAGCGTAGATCAGGTCTTTATTTGATGCTACCGTTTGCAGTAGATGAGCACAGGTTAACAGCCTTGATCCTTGAGCAATTTAATGTTCTTGGTTGAAGCAGAAAGGTGCTGTCTTTGAGAAAGCACATAGCCACTTTTCCTATGTTGGAAATGTTTTGGATTTACCATTTGGAGAATTAAATTAATTACATGATATTTTTCAACTAACTTCCTTATTTTCTGTTTTCTATTTGATATCTCTTACTGAAAGGTTTCTTGTTTCTTGCAGGATTATCATTGGTGGTGGAGGTCGTTCTTGACAAGCAGCTTTACAGCTGTTTATCTCTTTATCTATGCAGTTCATTACTTCTTCTCTAAACTCCAGATAACAGGAACCGCTAGCACCATCTTATACTTTGGTTACACAATGATCATGGTCTTGATTTTTTTCCTTTTCACAGGTGAGTATAGCACTCAAAACAAAACGAATGTGGGGATTTCATTATCTGTTCTAAACTTCACCTAGCGTTTCTCATTTCAGTCTGAAGCGTAATTCAGTGAGTGTTACTTCTATGGTTTGTGGAACAGCAAGTCACAGTGAGATATTCTTTTAGGTTTTTTGTCTGACTTGAAATTATTTTTATTTATAGTGCAATTTACCTTCATTATATATTTGCAGTGAGCTCAAACTGTTGTATTTTCAAAGAGCTGTTCTTGTTCACTCTGATACCAAGGGTATTTAAGTGAGCTCTAGTTAGATGGCGTTGCCTGCTGAATTGTGGTACCCTTTTTAATGGCAGGAGAGGACCTCATTTTTAGTCATCCAGCTTCTGTTTCCAGATGGTACTTGTGCAGGCTAAGTGCCTTCTACATAATTACTCTGTTATTCATAATCACATGGCTCAAACTATAATTTTGAAACTGATTTGACCTGTGCCAGTTCTGCCATGTGAAATCAGAAGCACTTTGAAGCTTCTATTAGCCAGGAGTTTTGTGTTGGTGTTACTTATACTGCTACTGCTATATATGGAGTTTTAAAATATTAGAAGTTGATGTCACTCAGCTTTGCATAGTAAAGTGCTGCCATAATAAAACTAAACAAAATGCTAGTTCATGTATCATAGGTTGTTCATAAGACCTTTATGTTCATTCCTAAGATTTAAGAAGAAGGAAGAATAAAAGGTCTTTGGAGGCCATCGTGCCATCCACATTGTTACTTATCACCTACCTGATCATTGAAACCTACTTTCTGTTGCATCCGTTAGCTCCCTTGATACAACTTAGAAAAGAATGGTTGAAGTAGGTAATGAAAGTAAGTCTTAGCATCAGACTTTGCCAGGTCAGCAGTGAGAGGGACCTCCCTCTTTCTGCCTCTAATCCTGATTTAGTATGTCAAGCAAAAAAAAACCCAAAACCAACAAAACACTGAAGAAAATTTCTCTATTTGTTTTAATAATGGTAACTGCCACTTATTCCTAGATTTTTATTGTTGTTGTTATTTAGATCTGCCTTTCTTCTAAGGAAAGTCAAAAGAAGCTTTTTTTTTTTTAAAGAGGACTTAATTCTTCTAATTTTTAATTATTAGAGGGCAAACATAGAAGTTGGCTTATTGCCAGTTAAAATCCTGCTTAAATCCTGGCAAAACAGACAAGCTCCAGATGTCCTCTTTAATATATATATATATATATATATATTAAAAACAAAACAACAACAAAAAACCCTGTAGTCTGAAATGTCTTAATTACTTTTAAACTAAAGCAATATGTTAATGTGTCTGGGCTTTAGTATAGGTTAGTTGGCTATTCTGCCAATTTCAATTTCACTTACAAGATGCAAATTGGTAGAATTAAAAATATCCCTTTCATATATAAAACGATAATTGAAACTGTCATGGCAGCTGCTGAAATGGTATTAAAAGCTTCAGATGTGCTGATCCTGGAGTTCTTGATGTGGAGGCCAGTGAGGCCCCAAAAGTGCAATAATAATCCGTGCTGCTGTTTATTGCTGTGCTGCTGTCCTTGTGGCAGCACTCTTTGTTTAGAACTGTGCGAGCAGTGATGGTGCTGTATTTGTAGCTCACGAGGAGAGCAGCTGCATGCTCACACTTTAAAAAGTAAAAGTTATAGAACAGTCCCTAGAAAGGTGGAAGGTATGTATGTATACGTCTTCACTAATGTGAAATGCTGTGCTAAGTTTCTTTCCTGTATTTAGTTTGATAGCTGGCGTTTGGGCTGACATGTGAGCTGTTATAGGTAGATGACTCAAAGTTCAGAGTTTTCTACTTTATTTTGTAAAATATTCCTCAATAGCACTTGCTTTGGAACGTAAGGGTTTAGTGCTTCTCAAGTTTATGGAGGTCAGATTACTAATACAACTTTGTACACTATAGTAGTAACATCTTCATGTATGTATGTTTCCAAAATGGGACCTTGAACTGTTCCACTTAAATTAGCAGTAGGTATTTTGGTGTTCTGTGTTCTTGCATATTAAATCTCAACAGCTGTGACAGAAATATAAAGTGCAGTGCTAATACCTCCTGCATGGCAGTGTTATGTTACTGTGAACATCACAAAAAGATCATAGTGGATAACGAAATGGGAACTGAATGCTTGTATGGCAACAGCGACAGTAATATAACTAACAATTAATGTGCACACCCAAAGAAGACAATTTGATTTTATGTACAAAGTGTGGCTAAGCTTTCGAGAAGTAATAAGGATGGTTAATGGGGATAGCTACATGATTACATGCATTTTATGCTAGGAGACGAAAAATGCTGATTGTAGTCAGAGCGCGTTGCTTTAGTGACCTCTATTTTTGAACATCGTTTTCACTTGTGAGTTAATGCCATTTTCAGAATTGAGTTTTGATCTTCTGGGTAGATTGTGTTTAGAATCCGAGATTCTGAAGCACCCACCACTGTGCAGTGATTGAAACCAGTATGATTCAGAGAGCTTTTAAGGTACATAACAAGTATCAGCCAAGTGCAGAGTGCTTTTCTGTTTGCTTTCTTACAATCTGTTCGTGCTTTGAATTCCTTTTTCTTCATTAAACAATAAAGCTGGAAGAGATGAATAGAGCAGAGCAGTCTGCCTAATGTATTTTGGCATTATTCTGTGGAATAATCCTTGTTTTTTAATATGGAATTTAAACTAGTTTACTAATAACCTTTCTTTACCCAGTTAGATAGCAGCTTGTGAACTTCATTCTGTGTGTAAGAAAACTGTTGCTGAGAGTATACACACCACTGTATTCAACAGTATAGGAACTGGAGACCAAAAACTCAAAAAACAAAACAAAAAACAAAACAAACAAAAAAAACAGATGTCACTGTCTGTAGTATAAGTATCAATGGATGTATTGGACACAGTTAAAATTCAAGAACCTGGTTGTGAAGATGTCTTAAGGAGATTGACTAGTCAAGAAACAATTTGGCACAAAAATGATCTTCTGGCTGCGCTTCCCTTGGATGAACAGTCATGTACAGTATGCTGCAGTACTCTAGGATGGCATCAGTTTCCTGCACTAAGAATGGTTGTTTAGAAAGGCAGAATCTTAAAATGCAAAGGTCACCCACTTGGGGAAAAATCAAGGTTTATCCTGCAGAAATGAGTTCTTAAATATACATTATTCAAATGTTTTTTTCATGTAATTGAAGCTGCTGAGTACTTAGGTCTGGTTAGGGTAATCATTATCCACAAAATTAATTGATCGTGTTGGTTTAAAACAAATCTTACTGTCTTGGTGGGGTAACAGGTGTCACACTCAGTATCTTTGTGCTGTGATGTTTAATAGATGTGCATATTAAAGCTGTAAAAAACCTTACAATGGAAAGGAGTTTAGACCAATCATAAAATTAGAGGTTACTTTGAACTAATTTTTTTTTGAAAGTACTTACTGTTAGCATTTAACAACTTTCGTTTCCTTAACTCAGGGAAAAAAAAATGTAATAACTGTAAGGAAAAAAAGCTTTACGTATCTCTTCTCTGTTTTGTTGTGCTCATTGATGTGTGTCAGTGAAGCAGCAAGCAGGAGAGGTGTGCTTTTTGTTGATAGTGCCTCGAGGCTTTAGTTTCAGTTTGAGTGTGTTTGAAAGAAAAAATACAAGCACGATGCTTGGGTGATTACAGCTTATCAAAGTAGGCCTGCTATTCTAATGAGAGAAGCATAATTTAAGTGAGGAATTGATTATTTTGGTGCAGGGTACGCTTGGAAATATTCTCAAGATTGAATAGCTGAATATGTTTTTTCAAGAAAGTACATTTCAAACTGTGCTGCTTTAAATGACAAGGTTATATTTTAAGTAAGGTGACTAGCAATGGCCGTTTTACTGGGTTGAGCTGCAGCTGTGGGAAATAGCTTGTATGCTTACCTGTATTTTAACATTGACTTGGTCAAAGTAGTTAAAGCAAAAGAGGAATCTGAGAACCTGCTGTGCGATACAGCACTGTCCTATAGATCCAGTATGTTGATGGTTGATTTTTAAATCGTTTCTGGATAAAGTTATAAAACTTGTAACAAATGGCAGATTTGTGAAGTGGCCTAAAATGGAAAAAACATTCTGGCTTGAATTTAAGTAAACCAACCTAGTTCAGAGTTGTTGTTATTCCTCAGTCGTTACTCATCTGCAGATCCCTTTCTCATTGGGATATTTGCACCCCTGAGGAAAAACTGGAAACCTACTGGCAAAATTTGTGGACCTCCTTAGTGGCATGGATTCAAAAGCACCTGTAGGTCTGAGGTGGGGGGAGAAAACCTGGATTTCAGTTGAACCAGGCACTGTGCTGCTTATGATCTTCCATAAAAGGTGAAGCTTTTCATTTCACTAACATAAGCAATGTTGTAGGTAAAACAGCTGTATACAGAAACTTTATAAGTAAATGTTTCATCATAGAACGGCCTGGGTTGAAAAGGACCTCAAAGATCATTGAGTTTCAACCCCCCTGCCAAGTGCAGGGTTGCCAACCACTAGACCAGGCTGCCCAGAGCCACATCCAGCCTGGCCTTGAATGCCTCCAGGGACGGGGCATCCACAACCTCCCTGGGCAACCTGTTCCAGTGCATCACCACCCTCTGTGTGAAAAACTTCCTCCTAATATCTAACCTAAATCTCCCCTGTCTTAGTTTAAAACCATTCCGCTTGTCCTATCGCTATCCACCTTCATAATCAATCGTTCTCCCTCCTGTTTATACACTCCCTTTCTTTAACTTAATGTCTGTTTCTGTCCATTAGTATTGATTCTGTAATATCAACACACTTGTGTGCTGAACTCAGCCTTCCATGTTGATGAGAAAAAACCAAACAGCTGTGACCACTAAGAACTCTCCCAGTTGGCTTGCTGTGTTCAGTTCTCAATTCTAAACATTCAGTTGGATTTGTGAGGTGGATTCCAACCTCACTGTGATTCTGTCAGCACCTTTCAAACCATTCTGATCTCCAGGTTATTAAGGGTGGGGGTCTTTTGACTGATGACCTAGTTTAATGATTTGTTTGGAAGTTTCTGGTCTATGAATTTCAGCTCTATAAGATATGCTTGTGTTTGTGGGAAGGAAGGAGAAATTACTGTCCTGCTACTCCCTAACTGTAGATGTAGGACTAAAGAACTGTGAAAGTAACAACAGAAGGAAATTCAGCTGACAAAGAAGGTAGTGAGTACACAAGGCTGTATCTTGGGTTACGAGTCTAACCTTTCTCTCTTGAGTTTTGTAAGTTCATGGTTCAAGTGTGATGCCTGACAAACATTACCACTTATGCTTGTGTTAGAAATCAGACTTAGTCTGCTTCCAGTACACTGGCAAAATTTCTGATGAAGTTTAAAAAAAGAAGTGGGGGGTATTTGGTCTTTGATTTGCTAAACAGACCTTTTAAAGAGGGAAGCTGAAGATCAGTGTTACTGAAAACTGCGAAAATCTGTTTATAGATGAAATGCTTGTTCACAGTATGGAGTCTGCTGACTCTGCTGTGAATGAGACCGTGTTTTTTAGAAATCTGGTGTATCGGAAAGATTTGGAGTGACAAGGATCATCGGAGGAAAATGCTGTCGATTCAGAGTGTGTTCCCATATTAAGTTATGGCACACACAGAAAAATGGTAAATCTCATTCTTGTGTTGAAGTTATACAGTTTTCTTACGATATAATTCGGTTGTAGGACAGCAGATAAATTATAAGGTCCATCATCTGGTAAACATTTGGAAGAAACATTGCTTTCAAAGCCATAGGAGGCTCAAAGTGGACTATATTATAAAAACAGCTAGAAAGCAGATGCTGACAACCATTATTGGAAAAAAAACATGAGAGTAAGGCTTAGAGTAACAATGCTGATATTGGAGTATTGGACACAGTAGGAAGGATTGGGAATTGACCATAAACTGCAAAGACTTTGCAATGTCAGGCCTACAAAGGAATTAAATTCCTTCTGAGGTTGGTGTCTGATCTCCTATCAAGAGCAGTAAATCTGCTGTCACCTACTGTTTCAGAGGATGATAACTGCAAGCTTGGAGGGAAAGGGTAATCTGTGGCACATAATAATAGGCTGTCAAAAAGCCTTTAACTGCAATATACATGGTAGCATGAAGGACACAAGAATTGGTATAGATAATAAGCATCCAAAGACAGATTTCTCATTTACCACATGCATAGATGCGACCTGAAAGACAGAAAGTGTAATGAATGTAGAAGAGATAAATGCCTAATAATGAAGCTCCTATTTAGTACATAAGTCTTGATGAAATAATGGGAAAGGTTGGAGCTGGTATTAAATATGGGCTGTAGAAGCAAAAAAATTATGAATATAAAAGTGTTGGAGCTGAATGCATCACCTTGCAAGTACTGCAGGTCGGTGATGTAGCTGGTAAGGGTTGTCATGGGACTGGTGTGCAGACCTTACTTTTTTTCTGGTAAAGATTAGTATTTGTGTGAAAGTTTACCCGTAGGTAAAAATGTGAGAAATGATGCCTCACTTAACTTAGAGGCATAGGAACTTAATTGTGTGGAAGTCAGTGCTTCTTCATCTTACTCTGTACTCTGGAAACTCCAGCCATAGGACTTGTCATGTGCTCCAAAGCGCTTGCAGGAGGTTGAGTGTTGTCTTTGGTGCTCACTGTTGGGTTGGATGACTGAAGAACTGAGTCGGTAAGAGCTTGAGGAAGGTTATACCAAACCAGACCACAGCTCTGCTCCACAAGCATCCTAGCAGCACTACTCCCAGGCAGAGGTGTGAGAACAGAACATGTATGTTAGTGGTACTTTTTCCCAGCCTCCCATCAGCTGTGGCTCAAGGGCTTTTTTAGCACTTGAAACGATGTAAGTAAGAGACAGTCGATGGATTTCTTTATTTATTTGTTTAGTTGCCTGCAACATTGTGTGTTCTGGTATCCATAGTGACCTGTGGTAAGCAAATCCATAGTTTGCATACATTTTACATAAAATTGTCCATTTTGGTTTGTTTTCTGCTGCTAGTTTTGTTTGACGTTTTCTCCCAGCTGCAGTGCTTTAGCAACAGGATGTGCAGAGCAAGGAGGTCACTGCTCTGTGGTGTCAACAGAGCGCAATGAACAGAAAACCAGACCGAGTGACTTTCTCCAAGGTCATGTTTTATAAGGTGGCTGTGAGCTACTGTAGACCTTAAAACCAGAATGATTTCAGGTAGATGCTGACTTTACCTGTGTATAAAACCCAGTTTCCTAAATGGTGCTTTGTGTGCCTGCTAGTGGTGATAGTACCACCTTCAATGTATTATCAAGTCATCTTTGATCTAAATCAATAATTTAGACTAGGGATGAATGTGTATTGTTAAATTTAACAAGTGCGTTATTCGGGATAGGTTAGCTGGATTACAATGTTATGTTCTGTCCTGCTGGGAAATACTTGTTAGACTTTTTTCTCTCAGCACAGACTGGAGGATAAACTAACCTTTTCCACTTTCTCATTTTAGGGACTATTGGATTTTTCGCCTGCTTCTGGTTTGTAAGTAAGATTTACAGTGTTGTGAAAGTGGACTGAAAAGCTTCAAAGTGTCTTTTGAACATATCTCCCTTGCTGTTTGATAATTTTTTTTTACCATGTATTGAGAAACATGCTGTGTAGTTCTAATTTGTAAAAGCGAAGAGCAGACCACAGCATAAAATGGAGGCTTTTCTGGAAAGGAATGGCACCGTTGGAAAAGTGTTTACATCAGTATACTCATGGAACACGTTAATTCTTATTGTTCTAAAAATTGTATCCGGAATTTGATTTAGAACAAATAAAAATTCTGTGAACTAGTTTATTTGAGAAATGAGTGCATTATACAGTCCTCCAGCTGAAACTTCTTGGTGTTTTTTTGCTTTTTGTTACCTCTCTTGATTTCCAGTTATGTACCATCAAAGCACAGGACTATCAAGTAATTCTATGTAAAATGTGAATTTTTAACTTAACTATGATTGTACATATTATCCTGCACCTTCTTTACAACTAGGTATCTTCTTACAAATGTACATGCATTTAGTGTAATGTAGACTTTATTAAAAATACCGACACTGGTTTTTGTTCAAATAAAACTGTACAACTCCACCTGGCTTGTTTCCTTTCATGTTAATTAGGCCTTCACTGTTTGAACATGGATCACATTGGCTTGACCCACCAATAGCTCTCCACTTTGTGTTGCTTGTAAGCAGTTGGACTCTGACTTTCATGTGCTATTTTTCTTGTATGGGTGGGAACTGTGCAAGCAGAAGGCCTGGTGGGTCACTTGAATCCATAGTTCTAGGATGAGCAAGAGGCTTCTGAAGCTGCTGTGCTTCAGCTGTGTGCTTACTCTTCCTCCAGAACACTTTTGCTTTGCAAACCATTGTTCAGAACAAAACCCTTTTTCCTTCTTTCAAGGAAATGCATACATTGTTGTTCTTCATCCTAGGAAAATAGTGCAGCTTGTCAGAAATTTTTGCCTTGAATCGGTGGGTTTGGGAATAGGTGATTCTTGGAGGTGAAACTTTCTTTCCTCTCTACAGAGCTTGTGCTTAAATGCTGGATTACACAATATGGAGTATTTTAATAGCTTTCTTGAGTTATAAGACTGCAGACATTCCTCTCTTGGGAATGTCAAGGCTCTAAAGAGACTCTCCAGCATCTTGAATTGCACTTGAGGCTGAGCAGAGTCACTGCAGACATAATTCAAATGGCTGTGTTACTGGCCCTGCTAGAGATGAATAAGGAGATGTTCGCTCAGATTAATGGGTGAAATACTCAAAGCTTATTAACTGGCATATGGAAACATTCATCGCTGGAAGCTGCTTTTCACGGTCTAAGCCAGCAATTTAACAAGACCCAAAATGACTCCGTATCTTTTCATACTCATATAAATACCAGATAATTGTAGTTAGTGTTTAATATCCTTTCAAAAATGAAACTTCTGTATGAGGATTTCAAGTCTCACCTCTTTTTGTAGTTGTTCCTTCCAGTTTACTTATGTGTGGCATGGATCACCTGGCTAAGCTGGGATGAGCACACGCTCGATCTTCAGGACAGTGCCTGGGGCATAGGAATGGATCTTTAAAAATCCTGACTTGGAGAACAAGACAGGAATATGTAGTTCAGGTGAGAGGAGACTTGGGTGGAGCATGTAGCCACAATGGAAACCTTACTGCTCTAGCAACTAGAGTGTTAACAGGTGTGGCTGCATTATATTGTTCTACGCAGGGTTATACTAATTGCTGCTTTCAAATTATTGGAAAGACTGTTGGCTAGGTCCCACAGAGCACATTTTTTTGCAATTTTACTCCAAAGTGAGATGGGATGGAGTTCCAAATGAAAGCTTGTGGAGTACATACAATAAAAATACATGTCATTCTGTGTACTTCCAGGAGTTTTTGCTCGTGAAACTGTCCCAGTACAATAAATTTTCTTCTGTGGAAGGCAAATTGGTAAGAAGGCCTAAGCACTTCAAAGTTAGGGTACCAGGAGGAGCTGGTAACTATGGAGATCGTTTCAAGTGAGATTCAGGTATGGCTTTGATCACAGCTTGGCCTCCCAAATGTTTTCCCTTGTACCACTAAGATCTCTGCTTCCCTTCTTCTTCTCCCAGAGGGAGAAAACTATGGAGCTGCCATTAGAGAGATCAACTTGCAGTTATCTGCTGGTCCAAAAGCACCGTTCCCTCTGTTAAAGGCTTCGTGCTCGTATTGAAATTGGTACTGCTTTGTTTGAAAAGGTCCTTTCCATTAAAGTTTTTTATTTTATTGGGTACTTGAAAAAAAAAAATTTATGAGAATTGTTGGCTGAAGCTCCTTTTCAATTTTACAAGTTCAAAGGGAAATGAATTCATGAGAAAACTTGGAGCTACAATTGGCATAAAATCCCAGCAGGAAATTTTGCCAGATTAATAAATATGTATTTCACAAGAGGCAAAATAAACTGAGCTGTAAAATTATATTCACGGAGCTTTCTCTGCCGTATTGTGAATACGAGCGAGCTAACAGTAAAGCTGGGTTCAAGAAGTCTCTGAAGCTTGCAAGTAGTCTGCAGCCACAGCTGTAAAAGTAAACTCACTCGTTCTCGTGCAATCATCAGAGAACGTTTTTGGCTCCATTCTTGCAAATCTGAAATTTCATAATTCGGCAGCTTTTGTGGTGGAGGCAAAAGAGTTGCAGAACTCTAATGTCTATCTAAAACAATCAGAAAAATGCTTTCGTTTTGCTCACATTTTTTTTAAAATGTTTTCACTACAGAGGCAGTGATTCTTCTGTAATAGTCCATCATGAACTGTACGCTTACGTACATTTAAAGTGAATTTTTACAGAGATGATGTGGGGCAGGCAGTAATATGGCTGACTAATATCCAAGCAGTGGCTATTAAAATCCAGGGGTGAGGTGGCACCTGAAACCACAGTCACTGATGTGTGTTTCTAAGATGGTTTCTCTCCATGGTTCTTTTCCCGTCTGCAGGCAGCTGTGAGATTCGCTAATGCACTCCCCTTGCCTAAGAGACAATTGCCCTTCTCATCTTAAAGTTCTGTACATATAAATGTTTTTGCTGGCTCCAGGCTTGAGATTGGCAGTTTGGAGAGAATCTGGACATTAGCCCTTGGAAAGAATTTTCTGGCATCCATTTCGGCCAAGGAAAAGCTGAAAGCTGCCTTTTGGCTTCAGACTTTCCCTAGAGGAAGCCACCAGGCTGCAAGTTAAATACAAATTGTTAAGAGTACGTATCAATTTAAAGGTGGTGTAAGCCCTAGCCAGAAAGCAGTAGACAAACTGCTTGGTTTAAAGTTTTTGGACACAGAATGGGCTCCAGAAACTGTGGTTTTGCAGTAAGTCTCAGTGCTCTGCGGGAGTTTGGAAGTGGTGTGGGTGAAGATCTCATTCACTGTGGACTGAATCAGCCATGTGCTCTGAAGATGAAATGGTCAGCATGGGGACTTGGATGTTGTAAGTACTCAGGTTACCAGTAACTGGTGTGTGATCTCTAACTTACTTTGTGTTAACTTGTGAATAACAGCTGTCACATGGAAGTAACTGTTACTCATCTACTGTAATTTGAACAATTGACTTAATAAAGCACGCTCTGTCCTGTTGCAGGTACTTGGGCCTTTCTGCCCTGTATTTAGAAAGAACAAAAGAATCAAGCTAAGGTTTAGCTTTTCTGAAGTAGAAGTATAGACATCTACTTATCTTCTTTGCAGTGCTCCCAGTAATGGACTCAGAAGATGAAGGAAAACATCTCCCTTGTAAGACTCTTCTTTTAATAACTATCCAAATCCAGCAAACTTTGTAGAATGTCGCGTTTGTCACGTTTTAAGTAAAACTTGACAAGTTATAACAGAGCCTCCAAAAAAGAAGGATGTTCATTGTGGATGTTTTACATTTAATTCTGTTTGCTTGAATAGTTTTGAACAGTTACAGCCTCACCTTCACTCCTGATTCAGAGTGAATGTCAGAATGGGGCTGTGCTGATGCACAGTGAGGGTGTGAGTCAGATGCCAATTTGCACGTGGGATTCATGCATTACCTGTTAAAATCTCTTGGAGCACTAGATACTGTGCTTCTGTAGCGGAGCGTTCTCCCCTAGCAGTTGCAACTTAGTTCTCCCTTTCTTTGTTGCATCTGGGGCTGCCCTTCTGCCTTCAGCAGAGGTCCTCCTATCAGGGGAGTGGGAAAAGTGGCAGAGAGCAGGTAGGAAAGGGCTTAACAACCGCATAGAGCTTTGCAGTGGGATAACAACCAGCCCTGCAACTTTCCCAGAGATGTGGAGGATTGTTCTTAGTACATCTTCTTTGCACCCAGGTGGGATGTCTTTGACTTTGATGGGATAAAAGGAGGACGGATGTCTTTCATGTTCTATTGAGATGCTGCAAGCCTATATCCAAAACCTTGGGTCAGGGTCACGGTCTATTTTGGTGTCCAAAGTAGCTACAGTTATGGTATTCACATCACTTAGTCTTCCCAATCTAGATTCCTTTTAATTACAGACTGCACACGCTAATTAGCATTGCTCGTACAAAAATGCGAAGCCATTAGACATTCCATGAAGTTATTAGGGCCAGGATTTTATAGACAACATTAGCCTCTGAGGAGTTTACCCGAGGTAATTTATGTTCTATTTGCAACTAAAGGAAAACTCTTAGATGTTTGACATCATAAAACAGTAAAACAGGGAGATTTATTACAGGGGCAGAGAGAACAGGGCCCTTGAGCTGCTTTGTTTATCATAAAAAGTCAAGTTAATCAGACGTGCACATGTGCCTCCCATATTTTCTGCTTCAGTTTTGCTCCTGTGCTGCTCCTTGACAGGCACTGCAAGATGTGAAGAGGCACCAAAAAATATTTGGACTCTGCAGTACGAAGATTATATTTGTATACCCTGAGGATTTGCTTCTCCCTATTGAGCTAACATTAACAGAGAAGGGATATATGTAAGGGAACTACAACTTCTCTCAACAAAGGGCTATGTAGAAAATCAGTTGGCTTAGTGAAAGTCTCTTCCTCTGCCTAGGGAGCTTTGCTCCCCGCTGTCCTGAGCCCAGCAGCCTTGCCTCTTCTTTGTGGGCTTTCTGCTGTCCTGATGTTCCTCCTGCATGTTTTCTCCAAATCCCTCTGCAGGCTGCACATGCAGGCAGCTGTAGTAGTTAAGTTGAGCTGAAACAACTGCCCATCACCCATCGTGCTCTGCAGAAAGAATGAGTCCTGTGGGAATTAGGGAAGCCGAGGGAGAATGAAAGCAGGTGACATAGCCCATCGTGGGTCTGCTTGGGCTGTGAACAGCACCAAAAAAGGGAAAAGCAGCAAATTGGTGCTCCTGGTGCAGCTGTGGGTGGTTAAGCAGCAAAGCCCATAGGGCCTCCATGTGAGTGCTCCCAGCTGCAGGAGGAGAGGAGTTGGGGGCAGTTTGTGCTTGGTGCTTCTGCTGGTCCTGTGGTCTCAAGCAGCAGGGGAAGATGTGAGTTCATCTTTTCTCTCTGAAAGGGGTGCTTGGGATGAGGGGGATGTTTGTATCCGTGACTCCAGAGGCTGTGATGTGGCATGGGAGATGCTGGAACAGAAGCGGGCTGTGTGGTGAGGTGGGAGCTGAGGCTGTCTCTGATCAGGGAGGGTGGCTGTGCCCTCGCGGTCCTGGCAGGGCGTCCCCAGGCTGCAGAGTCACTGCTGCAGGGCCCCTGGGTGGGGGAAGGAGTGTTCTGGGCCTGACTGCCTCATGGTGGCAGTGGGAGGATACATCTTGCCCTCAGAGGTGGTAGTGGGGTTGTGTTCCTGTTGCATTCGATGCCAGTTTCTCTCTGCCCAAGAAGGCCCACCAGGGTGCCAGGTCACGTTTAGCATTCGTACTGTCGTGCTGCACTCTGTGGTGTGCTCAGTTGCATCTATAATATGTTTAGGGCTCCCTGTCTGTGACAGAGTAGGCTGAGGTGGCTGCGTATGGAGCTCTCTACCAGCTGCACTGTGCTGGGTGTGCAGCGAGGGTGTCCCTGACCTCCTGGACTTCAGGCTCTACTCTGGAATGTCCTGGCAGAAGGTTCTGCAGAGGCTCCAAGCCCGTCCATGGCCTGCAGGCCGAACCTCCCCTTCTCTCTGCATGTGGGTGCTTTTTGCAGGTAATCCGGTGTCTGGGTTTCAGCAACATCCTCACTGCCTCTGAAGTACCCTGATGGCGGGGATCTCATTAGCTGCTCCTTGGGATCCAGCCACAAGGCTCAGCCCCTTTATTTCCCCTTTCCTTCAGGCTCTGAATGGCTCTGGAGTTTCCTCCTGCTCTCCATTAATGAGCTGTGCTCTGCGGGGCTGAGTGGGGAGCACGCAGGCATGGACCTCTTGCCTGAAAGAGCCTAATTGCTGGAATAGGACTGAAATAGCCGTTAGAGTGTTTGCTGCTAATTAATTATTTGTGGCTGCTCAGAAGTGGAAGGGTACAATTGCAGTGTTACAGACTGAACAGTGCTAAATAACTCTTGTTTATAGCTGGGAGGACCTGAGTGCTGATGGTTACTGGTGGTGTGTCATGCTGATCTCTTGAGATAACCCCCCCCACCCCACCCTGCCCTGTTTTGCACCTTTTTGGCAATGTTGTGTGCTTTCTAGCTGGTTGAAAACGGCTGGTGTCTCCCTCACCTGTCAAATAGCGCGCACCAGGAACTATCAGAGAACTAATTAACCTGCCAGACTACCTAACAACATCACAAAAAGACATCTTGTTGCTAAATACAGGGCATACCTGCCGGCTGGCTTCCTCTCTTTGTAATTTAGAGAAGGTGGAAAGCTGCTGGGGAGAAGGGGAGAAACCTGTGCATCCAACTGGCAGACGGAGGGCTGACAACCAAGCGGCTATGATTTACAGCAGGGTAATTTTCCAGCTGCCGTAATTTGTGTTAGCTCTAATGAGAACTGATGGTGGTTTGAGTTAACGGACTGAGTGGAGAGGGGCTGGCACGTGGTGGCTTCCATCTCTGCCATGGGAGCAGCCGCCTCTCCAACCACCCAGAAGGGGTCAGTGGGCTCTGGCTCTGCAGCCACCTGGGCAAGGTGGGATGAGCCCTGGAAAGGCCTGGCCTGGCTGGGAAGAAACTTGGATTCATTCCTTTACTTCTTCTTTCCAACCCCAGAGCTTTGCTCCTCTGCTGCGCAGGGCATCCCAGACACTGTCTGCACTGTGACCTGTTCCTCAAAGCACTGGTGGAACAGTGAAGGATGAGACCTGTTTTCAGGGCTGATGGGATGAGTTGCCAAGCATCATGGTGATGTTGAGCCTGTTGGACCCAGGGGAGGGGGGTTCAAACAGGACTTAAAAAAAAAAAAAAAAAATTAAATTAAAAAAAAATTAAATTAAAAAAAAAATCTCTACTTCTCTTCCTTGCTAATTGCCAAGGGATATTTGGGTCCTTTCACCCTCTCATGAGGATGCAGAAGGTAGAGTAGGAGCATTATCCCAGCGGAGCTGGAGAAGGGTGGGAGCTGGGGTGATGGCAGTGCCCACTCTGTGAGTGTGGGGTGGCACAGCAGCAAGGGAAGGGTGATTAACAGAGCACTAATGAAGGACATGGGCAGAGCATCCCCAAAGCCAGGGCAGCGTGGGGGCTGCGTGTGCTCCCCAGGCTGCATGCTCTGTTCTCCATAAGGCAAACTTAATTCTTGGATGATTTTCTCAGCTCTAGCTGCCGTACAAGGAGGTTTTTATTCCAGTGTGGTTTATTTTCTATAATTATGGGGGATTATAAGACAATTACAGGCAAAATACATTGCTAATAGTGTAAATATTGTTTGTTTTGAGGTTTTTCCAACCGTCAAAGTTCCTCAATGGTTCTCGTTAGGAAATACAGTGCATGCCAGTCTTTGAAAAATGGCAGTGAGAAGAGCTGGGGGAAGGGTCTGAAATATTATTTAAATACGAATGTTGTACCTCAAAAGTTCACTCTCTGTTTCTCGCCATGGTACCTGGCTAATTATCACGTTACCAAACCTGCAAGCCTCAGCGTTTGGAGCGGCCTAACAGGTGGAAGTAGATGGATGGAATTCCACCCGTTCTAATGGAAATAGGTGTAACTTCACTGTTACTGGCTTTGTTCTCTTTTGAATTTTGTATTACTTTTTTTTTTTTTTAAACCAATAGTCCATTTTATGTAAATCTCTCAGAGATTAGGTGTTGATTTCAAAGATCATCCTCCATAAAGTCTCTTGATCATATTTTATGGTTCCTGTGACACACAAGTATAATCTCATATTCTCAGGATATTTATGACATGTTCTCCTAATTCCCTATGGTAGCTAATCTCACTTCTGTACCTTAAAAATATTAAAATATCTTTAAAGCAGGACTGGTAAAAAGGCAACTTTTACGGCCAATCTTCAGCTCCAATTGCTCCTGCTGGGGAAGTCATAATGATGAATTTGTGACATAATTTCTGTGGCAACATGCTGAGATTTCATAAATGGGGATGGTGATTATAGAGCAGGATCAGGTGAAGCTGGATTGTGATGGAAAAAGCCCCGATTCAAATGCAAATTGTTCAATAATGGCATAGGGGATACCAGAAATTACTGGCAATTTATTTTATTTGGGTTAAGCTCCTCATTCAGTCTTCTCCAGTTAGAAAGTCACTCTTTTAAGGAAGCGAGCAAAAGAGGTGTCTGGAAAACAAATCTTTCTTCTCTTGAGAGAACAAAATTATTCTAATTTAATAACAATTAATCAATTAGCGTAATTAACAATAACATTCCACGTTGATATGCTTCCTCCCATTCAAGTCTGTCCAAGTGCTTTGCGGGCACCCATTGATTCCCCCTTCCCTGGTGCAGGATCCCATCAGCGGCCCCGTTTCCTGGAGGCGGTGAGCTGGGCATGGAGTGAGCGATTCTCTCAGGGTTGGGAGCTGATGTTCAGCTCTGCATTTCACAGACCACCTCTACCCAGCCGGGTTTGGGGTGCACTGTGGTGCCTTGTGGTGGCGGGATGCCGCTTGCAGCCTTGGAATCAATCTGGCAGCTTTCTGCTGTCCGGCACGTGGGGCGAGGAGCAGCAAAGCGTGGGTGCAGCTGCCACCAGCCTCATGGGCACGTGTCTGCAGTGACACCACCAGAACTGGCTGCTCGTTGGTTATTCTTGCTGACACTGGAAGCGAGCTGGTGTGTTTCAGGTTGTTGTTGTGTTGTTTTGTTTTTTTTTTTTTTCTTTTCCAAATAGCTTGGAATTTAAACTGTTTAGCTGAGGATTAAACTAATTGCTTCTGCAAAATGCTGTTCCCACACCATCTCGCGCGCATCTGTTAGCTGGGGAGGGATAACCGAACCAGTTGCCAGATGGTCCCTTGGATTTGGGTGGCCGGGAGCCAAGGAGCTGCCAGTTGGCGGTTTGTGGGGTTCTAGCAAAGAAGTCACGCTACGTGCACATTCCCCTCGGTTACTCCTCTCTGCCTTAATGAAGATACTGTCTAATGCAATAAAGCAACCATTAGCCTCCTCCCTGCCCTCCCCTCCCCCAAAGCGGCCCGTTTATAAGCCTGATCTGATCTGACGGGAGCAGGCTTTTCCAGGAGCCTGGGCTCTCCGCACGCTACGTGTGTAAATGCACTTTCTCAAGTGTGCGAGGTATTCAGCCCTGTGCCCTCCGGCTGCTTCTTGCTGCACTGTTACAGAAAGATGCTGTCATGACAAAACTGATGTTTGGAATTGTTTTTGATTCGGGGAGACTTCATTGCTTAGCTTTTGGTTATTTAATAACGCATTCAAAATGCATATTGGCACTGTAGCAATTGTAAAACTTCCACCCAGCGTGCCATGCTTTGTGTTTAAAAAGCACGTGTTCTGTGCTGTGCTTGAAGGAAGACAGGTGCCCTGCTGGAAGAGCTGTCTGTAGGAGTGGCATCCTTGTCCTAAACTCAGAGCACCTTTCTCTGGAGCTGGACCAGTGTTTGGGAACCTCAGAGGCTGCAGATGGGCAGAAAGTTTTGTGTGGACTGGTGCTGATCTAACTAAGGTTTGTCTTGCCTCATTTCTCCCCAGTGCAAAGCTTGACCAGAATGGGGATTGCATCCAGTGGGTGCTGGAGTCGCTTCCAAGTGTGGGACTGTTGGCTCCCTGGGGTCTGATGCTGCTGCAGTGCTGAGCTGCTGGCTAGCTCAGGCTGTGTTCCCACTCCATCTTGTGTAAAGCTTCCTATAGCCTGATAGCCAGAAAACCCCAAAGCTGCCTGCTGGCGTAGGGAAGGACAGAGCTGGGAGCAAACATTTTCTTTTTGGCAGAGGGTGCTTACTGAGAAATAAAAGGTTTATGTGATTTATGCTGAATGTGGCAGTGTAAATACTCAGTTGGATCCACTGCTGTGCGTGAGCAACATGATGCTGTTACTTTCCTACCTGGGCTGGAGCTGGCAGGCGGTAATGTGCACAGATCTGTCCAGATGAAATAGTGGTCAGTAAAAATAATTGATAAAAGCACTGGGTGATGTTTGTAATCCAATCCAACAGCACTGGACAGCCAAAGCCTCATCGGGAGCTCTCTCTGAGGTTTGGGGTCGTGCGTTAAGGAACAGTTGTCCTCCTTACATCAGCAGATGTGTCCCTGTCCTGGCTGGGTGACCCCTCTGGTGTGAGGTATGAGGTGCCTGGAGCACAGCAGCTCCTGGTAGAGCTCTGCTTTGGTCAGCCCTGCAGCACAGGGAGGATGTGCAGGAGACTCGGTTAGAGGCTGTGGGGTGGGAACTTCAGCACTAAAATGCAGTTGAGTTGCAGCTGAGCAGCTGCAAATGTGTTTTTTGGTTTGCTGTCAAAATAGTGGTGGAAATGGACAAGTTCCAAACAAAACCGTTTGCTGGGGGAGAAGTCTGCAACAGCTCCCTGTTTTATCCATCCATAAGTGAGGTGGAGTGACAGTATCTCCAAAAACTTCTCTGCCCAGGATCAACCCAGTCACTTGGCTCTGTTGGTGATGATGTCAATTCGGAGTGCTTAGTAACTGGGGGATGAATTTGTTTTTCATTAAAAAGGAGTTTGACATGGGGTAGAAATGATGTGTGTGCCCCCTGTGCTGGACTCGCAGCTTGCAAACTTGCTCAGGACTGTTCATGGCTCTGAGAAACTCATGGCATTGCAAAGAGGTGACTGCTTCCAGATGTGGTCTGCTTCAATGGAGAGGGGCCCTTTGAGCTGAGACCCTTCCCTGGGGCACTGGGAGGTAAAGGACCCCTTGCTCTGTGACGGGAGAGTAAGACTAATTAATAAAAACAGTGGGTGATGTTTTTGGCCAAGTCAGTCCCCCCCGCTTTAGGAGAGGCAGTGCCAGAGTGGAGGTTTGCTTGGGATTCTGCATGGCTTGAGTGCTTGCGCTGCTCCTGGAACAAGCAGGGCTGGCATTACCAGAGCATCTCCCATAGGCATAGGAAGTAGCACCAGCCCCAGAAATCTCTCTTCCAGTCTCCCCAGGCAGGCCACGGAGTGCTGGGTGTGCCTTGCCTGTGCCTTTCATTCAGTGGCTTCCCTAGGCAGAGCTGCATGGGGATGAGAATAGCACAGGGCTATATACAGAGATGCTTGTGCCACAGTTAAAGTCTGCATCCTTTTCTTCTTCCTCTGGAAGAATGGGACATGCCCTGCCACAGCAACCTGGGGGCCTGGTGCTGGGAGCAGGCAGCTGCCAGCCCTGCTGCTCTGCCAGGCAGAGCCCTGGCAGCTGGGGCACCTCCACCTTTCCCCTTTGCTTCCCCCTAATGGAAAAAGTCTTCTAGGAAAAATGTCTGAACCAATGGGGTGGGGGCATGAGGGCAGCATCTCTGGTGGGTTCTCTGACCTGGGGATGTTCCTGCCCTTTCCTCTGCCCCAGGAGTGCTATGGAGTTGGCTTAGGGATGCAGCCAGCTACATGCAGCCCTGCGCCTCCTTGTAGCTCAGGGCTTGTACAAGCAGTGATGCAGCCTGGTGGTAAGGATACAAACCAACCTGGGTGTGGCACTGTGGGGGAAGAATGGAGATGTGGGCTCAGGAGGAGTTCTGTCTGCTCCGTGCTTGTAGGGATGCAGACAGGGGCTTGGCTGAACTGTGTGAGGAATATAAAATAGAAGATAGCATGCTGACTGTTGAGAGGGATGTGCTGCTTGGATGTTCAAAGGGCAGGGCCCAGGGATGCCCTAGGAGGAATACTGGATGGATCACCAAGTCAGTGCACGTGGGTGTGTGAACGCCTTCAGTGCAGGTTTCTGGGAAGGCAGCGGATGCTCCTCTGTCCTTGGAAGGCACTTCTGAGAAATGGAGGATGAAACGTGAAGTGCACCTTCATGGTTGTTTTTAAGGATAAATCAAAGATAAAGGCAAATGGAGATGCTGAGAAGGTGCACATATGGAAGAAGCTCCTTTATTGAAATTACGGGCACATAAATCCAGAAAAGCCTCATGGGTTGGGTCTAAGAAGCTTACCAAAATCGGCACCTAATCAGTGTGATCCCTCCTTGCCCGGGCTGTGGGGAAACTGACCTTCAGAAACCCGGGTCTGGGGTGAGCGTGGCAATCCCTGGTGTCACGCGAGTGTCCCCATTCTAGGAGGATGTGATGTGGGGCAGAATGAAGGCAAAGGGTGATCACAGGTACAGACCCCTGTGTCACTCCATCCCTGTTGTTAACACACAAGGAAGTCTGGGAGATCAGTGCTCAAATCTCTGTGTCTTCCCCATAATGGTCTCGATTCCTCCCTGCTCATTTGGGATATCTGGGGGTCAGATGAGAAATGGAATGTGATCAGAGCTAGCCTGGGGGAAGCTCCCACTTACATGCATTTCTGTCTGTCTTTTAAAAAAAAAAAAAAGGCTCCAGCATGTGCAGCAGAAAGTGGTCTGGGCAAAGAATACGCCCTCAAAGCAATTTCAGTTCTGTCTTGGGGACGTGCCTTGCGCTTTGCATAAACTGAATGTGGTCCAACATGCGCTGCGTGTTTGAAAATGGCTTCATGAGCACGTTCAAATGAGAGACTAGTATTAGTAGGCACTCTCGCTTCAATTTATGCTAAAAGCCAACAGATGGGGGAAGTAAAACGCCAGGAAACCAGGCCCTGATCAGGTGGCATTGGCTGTGCTCAAACTGTATTTAGACAATAGGCTGTATTGCATATTTGGAGGCTGATCTTGTGAAAATGAAACCCTGCTGGTGCTAACCCACAGAGGCTTTGCACACTGGGAAAATGGCCAAATTCCTCTGGAAAATGGTGAACCTCCAGCTGGGGGAATTGATGAAAATTCATTCTTGCCAAAAAGAAGAATTTCATCTTTTTGCATGACAAAGAGTGGCTCTCGCTGATGGAGATTTCCCCTCTCCTGCCACGCCGCCTTGCACACACGCAGGAGAAGACACATGGCAGTGAAATACTATTCTTCCCTGCAGCATTTTGGGTAATTTGTGCCCTATATCTGGTAGGGCTAAGGCAAGGAGTCAGGGGTTTGGGCTGCAGCAGGAATGGGTGGGCTTCATGTTGGGAAGCCCTTCCTAGATGTAAGGAGTCCCTGGGGTGTGATCGCCCAGGGCATCTCCAGCACTGGCAAGGTTTGAGAACGGCATGGTGAGTGTGTTTGCAGAGATGCAGGCTTGCGTGATATTGAGGTGGGGGAATGAAGTAGGGCATCTGGTCCAGCTACATTCCCTATGGTTTGTGAGACCTCAGGCTGCTGCTTGTGCTCAGCTGCTGGAGGAGACGGCTGGCTGTGCAGCTCCCAGCACTGGCCTCATCCTGGAGTTCCTTTGTTCCTGAAAAGCTTTGTAGTGGTTTGGCTGCTTAGCGGTTGGATCTGGCTTGGTTTTGACCCTTCTGCAACCCTTTCTCTCCAGCCAATGTGAGACAAGGCTTTTGCTCTCCATACCAGCTGTGTGAGTGAGCTCCTCCAAATCCCCCGCTCCATCCTATCTGCTGCCCCAGCTGGCTTCAAGGAGACCAGATCTGCAAGGACCACACATGCAAGGCAAGATCTCTAGAGGGCAACAGCTCCTCATTCCTCCATGGGTCAAGACTTCTAGGGAACTTTTACCTAAATAACTTCTCTAGACCAATTTTCTCAAGTTCTTTTCTTTTTTTCTGCAATTTCAGGCACCTGGTTTCTAAAGTGGGTGCGCAATTCCCCTGTGTTAGCTCAGCTCCTCTCCTTGCCTGGCTCAGGCTGCAGGAGCTGGGCTGTCAGTGTGGCCAAGGTAGCTGAACTGCTCACAAGGACACCAATTGCAGCAGTAGTTTGGTTTTTAAAGTGCAGTAGGAGCTTTGGAAGGATTTAGCAATTTGAGCACAGCTTGTCTGCCTGTTTTGGAGCAGAAACCTGATCTGAGCACCCCTGTAAAGCCTCGTGCTGTTTGCTTCAGTGATGAAGCTCATTGACAGTATCTCTTAGTCAAACTGCCTGATAATCACAGCCGGAGCAACAGGGCCAGTTTGTTTTCAAATGCAGTAACTATACATGGAGGAAAATGCTATATGATGACAGAAGATATCACAGTGTATTGCTGTACCATGTTTTGCTGCCCTGCTGAAGGAGAGTGGGTTGTAGAATGAGCTGGAGGATGGGGTGTGGCTGCAATGGAGCACTCTGTTCTCCTTCTTAAAACCCATCCAGCCTTTGTCTTTGGCACTGTATTTCAGCTTGTGGTGGGAAAAGGATGAAGGTGGTGGGTGAGGGTTCAGGTGGCTTCAAATGTGAATAGAGGGTACCAAAAAAATGACCTGGGTTCACTCCTGCCGTATCTATCTTGAGATATCTGCAATGAGTTGAACTTGGGAGCAATTTGCCTAACTTATAAGGTAATATCTAGGCCTAAACTGTCAACTCCCTTGAACTATGTTGCTGTGCTCCCTGACAAATAGCCTACAGAAGGGTTCCACTCTGTAGGGAAAGGGACATGGCAGTGCAGTTGTCACCAGGAGTGAGTGAGTTTCTTGCTTCCAGTGCAGGTGTGTAGCAATACCTACACATAAGTGTAGGGGATGGCCTCAAGATGCTCCAGGGAAGGTTCAGGCTGGATCTTAGGAACAACTTCTCCGAAAGAGTGATCGGATACTGGCACAGGCTGCCCAGGGAGGCGGTGGGGTCACGGTCCCTGGAGGTGTTCAAGGAACGTGTTCATGTGTTACTTAGGGACATGGTTAATGGGCAATAATTAGTGGTATGCGGATGTTTGGACTAGATGATCTTAAAGGTCTTTTCCAGCCTTAATGATTCCATGATTCTAAGCCATTCTATGATTTAACAGCCTACTTATATGCCTCCTTCAGGTGATTTCGCCCAGGCTGGGGACCTGTGGTGGGTGACTAAGAGGTTCTGGGGACTTGGGAGCATTGGTCCACAGAGGCTCCAAGGGTGGGTGTAATGCTCTTCAGTGGCCGGGTAGCAATTTCTGCTTGCTTGTCTCTCTGTGTGGGAGGTGTTTCCCTGGGGTGAGTGTGTGGACCTTCAGCACCTTGAACCAGGGTTTCCTTGCAGACCCCTGGCTACCAAGGGCATCCCCAGGGCCAGCACCCTACCAGCAGCTGCGCTCCAGCCTTGGGAACAACCCACTGCCTTAAACAAATATGGGCTGCATGGAGAAATGAGAACATCTTTAACCACTCTGGAGGGATGTAGGCCGTGCTTACATGACTTGGATGTTTACTTGATGAACAGCGAACTGATGTGGTCTCCTCGCTCCCTTCCAGCCCTTGGGAACCACTTGTGAAATGAGTAGCAATTGTTCTCTGCTCAATTAGTCATCTGTAAGTGAATGCCTCGTGGTGGCCATCCCCTGAGTGGCGACTAATGCATTTCATCGAATGCTCCACCAGAAGGATCTCACTCACTTTCTTTGCATGGCAAAGGAGAGGGGAAAGATACAATGGCCACTGAGTTGTCCTCGGCCTGTCAAGAGGAAGCGTGCAGGCGTTGGGTGGGATGCACTGAGCCACGTGCGGTGCTCTCAAAACATATTGAGCTTATTAGAAGTGCATGTTGACTCTGGGACTTCAGTCTGACTGCATGGCAAAACAGTTAGGCCAACAAATATGTGATAATGTTTTTTATAAATGTGATAATTAGATAAAAGAAGGGGGGGTTGGAGTTTAGACTCGAAGACACTAATTAAATTCACATTGACAAATCAACATATTGGTCTCATATGGATTAAAGCAGCCCTGAAATGATTCTTTTGTTTAGATTGCACTAATTAAATTCACACATTTTGCCAATCCACAACAGTTACCTTAAAGCACAGACAGCTGAAGCTAAAGCTCCGAGATGCATTTCGGTGAACGTGCCGAAGTCGGAGCGTTTCTGCAGAGCTAATAGCTGAGAATCTGAAGAAATTTTGGAGCTAATAGTTTGTGGAAAACGTTCTCCCCTCCCAACCAAATGCTGTCAGAATGATGCATGCTTTTACTTAAATGCTGAGTGCTTAACTGCAGTTTTAAATTATGCTCGGTGATGAGGTAATAAAGTATTTCAGTAAATATGTCTCAGAGGGGAACTTGGGAAGGAAAAAACACATATATTTCCAGTAGCCAGTTTGTTCAGGTCAGTATTTAAAAACCATAGGTCACACGTCAGAGAATTACGGCCTGCTGCTGGCAGTATTTCTGGAAGTTAGGACTTCATAAATACATCAACTACTCGATGCAGGGCTGCCCCACAGCAGCGTCTGAGCGGAAGCTGGGGGATATTGGCGTTAAAACACGAAGCTAATATTTGTGTTCCTACCAGACCGAGTTTCTTTTGGGTTAAGCCTTAAAGCACTGTGGGCACATCCTCCAGAAATGTGGGGACTGAGCGCCGGGGCTGCTCCCATCAGCACTGCAGGGCTGGGCCGGGTGCTGGATCCCATCCCTCGGCCTTCAGGATGAAATCTCAACGCTAGCAAACGTTGCTGCCTTGTTCACGGGAGCCCGAGTCGTCACCATCTATCTCGTTGGTGAATATTCTATTTTCTGTCAGCAAACACAATTTAAGCACTTAGCAGCTAAGCTTCTTAAGATTCATAGCTGATGAGGGAGCAATTAGGACAGGATTTTAATGAATACACACAAACTGAGGGGGAGAAGGAGGGGTCCCGTGGGGTGGGAGTGGTGAGGTTTGCAAGCTTGGTCTAGAAAAGTGTTCAGACACGCAGCAGTAAAACACACCGAAACAGGAACTCTTTACTTTGGAGCTAATTACGCTAATCTTTGCCACGCTGTCTGTTTAAACTCTGGCTGTCAGCTGGCCCAGCTCTGCCCATGGCTGCCCCTGCAGTTGGTGGGGGTTGCATTGCGACTGATGCGTGCTGTTGCAGTAATTTACTATTTCCTTGATTACTGGGAGAGTTCTTGTCCTCGCAGAAGGTTTGGTAGTCACAGGGTTTGGAGGCCCGTGCAGAGAGCCTCAAAGCTTTCCTTCTCTACAGGCTGCACTTTCAGTGTAAACGTGTCCTGCTGCCGGGCAGGGGAAAAGGAAGGGCTCTGTGAGGAGCTGGGAGGGTGGTAATGCTTTTCACGAATGGGATTCCAGCTTTATGAGCTTCTGGCTGGATGGAGAATGCTATAGAAATGCCAGTTTTGTTCAGTTCTGTCTGCCATCGGTGCAGGTGGATTGCAGATTGTGTCAGCGATGTGGCAGATAGGGATGAATGAGCACCTTGGTGAATAAAATTACACCTCTGGGGCTCTTCAACAGCCCTGGGGGTGGCCATGCAAAGGCTGTGCCTCAGCATCCTCCCAGCAGCAGCACACTTACCTGTGGAAGAAGGACGGGGGGTGGCACGGTGGCTTTCCATGTAGCCATCAGTCAGCTCCAGGGCCCACTGCCCTCCAACATCGAGCAGCTCTAGGTCCTTGTCCTCTCCAAAGTCCTTTACAGGTGTTAGTTAATTAATCCTACTTGGTTTGATCTGTTTGTCAGTGACTTGCATTTGCTCATCCCCAGCCACACTAGGCTGTTGCTGCATTTGAGCGCTGGTCCTGGGAGGTGTCTGATAGCATTCCTTGGGGATTTTTGAGGGGAAAAAATATTGTTTGATTGCAATATAGGGCTTCCGCCACCCACCTTCACCAGGATGAGGTTTCTATCACTCAGTGTCGCTGGCTTGCTGGGTGCCTGGTGGGGTGTGGCACTGGTTCCCCCCAGCAGCATCCAGCTCGGGACTCTGTGCTGGGCAAATGTTCTTGTTCGAGCACCAAAAGCTCCTTAAAGTTCCCGGCTTTGTCTGGGCACGTAGCAGAAGCTGCAGTTCTTGTTCAGCTCTGCTGGTGACAGTGTTGTCTGAGCAAAAAGCCACAGCAGTTCTCGTGGCTGCGGCTGTGTCCATCGGGTGGACACGAGGACAGGAGCATGGGCTGAGGGGTGGGGGGGGAGGTCGGCCAGGGATGAGAGGAAACGGATGGGAAGAAAGGAAGAGGTGCAGAAGGCTCAGCTCACCGTTAGCTCCACATCCAGGCGCTAGGCTGGCCGAATCTAGCCAAAGTTCGGACCAATGCTGCTGTGATAACACAAGATATGTGCACAAGTCCACGTCTTTCCCATACCCGCACACCTCAGCTGTGTGACTGCCCTCTGCGCAGGCTCTGCGGGCGCTGAGCCGTGCCCCAGCCCAGCTGTGAGCCGCGTCCTCACCGGGAGCGATGCTCAGCCATGTGTGAGCTGCGTCGGGAAGTCTCACGATAAAAGAGGCCAAGTGGAAACTTTGATGGGAAGTGATTAGTTGGTGAACTATATAATTGCACGCTGCCGTTCTCCCTTCATGTAAATGTAATGAGTCCGCGATTCAGGTAATGAGCAGAAACCAAGGGCCCAGCGTACCTGCTGCAGAGGAGCCCCAGGGACTCGGTGTGACCCCGACCTGACTCAGACCATCAGTGTCACCCCCAGGACACCCAGCTGCTCTCAGTTGTCACCTGCCCTCTCCCTTGGCGAGTGCCCCTCCTGCTGATTACCCCTGGAATTCAAACAGAGCGTGGCTCTAACTGTAAGCTTTCCCACCCCGAAGGAGGCTGACAGATAGCTCAGATGTTTTTTGGGGGCGTAGCGGTTCCTTTGTGGCCTTCTTACGGGCTTCAGTCCCAAAGCTGTACCTACTCTTTTTTTCCGAACAAGCTTTTCTCCAAAAAGAGACCAACATAATAATTTGCTTAAGACTCAGATTCACAGCAGCAAGTAAGAAATAATTGCACCCTTTGATCTTCAAAGATCTCATCCAATGTCTGCTGAAGTCAGTGAAAGCCACTCTGCTTGACTTCAATGAATGTTTATAATGTACAACTCTGAAATATCCTTCCATTTTATCTATATGTGTCTGATGCCTCTCTGGTGAAAATAAACTTCAGTGTTTAAGTTAGGGCGTTTTAACATAATTTTACATGGCATGAAAGTGTTTCATATTTGAACATGAAAGGAGTAAAATCTGTTTGCCCAAAAAAAAAAAAAACCAACTGCTACTAAAGAAGTGTGTGGCATCAAGCCCAGATCACCTAATAGGAGTTTATGCAACACTTGTAGCTGCATCAGCACTGCAGTAAACGAGTGCTCCGTTGCTAATGAGCTGCCTGCCAAGCAGTGATGCTGCCATCTGAAAACCTTTCTGGTCCTTGGCATCTGCCTGTAGAAGAGATGTGAGATATACAAGCCTAGGAAACCGTCTTAATTATGCCAGATTAATTTTGCGTGTAGTCCAGTGTTCCGGTATACTGTAAGAACTGGAACGATCTCCATGTAAATGCACAAAATAATTATCTGAGATTTACCTCTGTGTGGGGGTTTGGTGTTTCCCAACCTCAGTAGCAAGTGTTACAGACTAGTCTGGAGGGGAAGGCTTTAACAGCACGAGGAATTTGTAATAGAAGTCAAATATTAGCACAAGCAAGATGATATCTTGCCCAAATGAGACTTGATTACATTATTAATCTCGATAGTTATACATGATTTTGTGTGCGTGTGATTTGAATACAGGATTAAAAGCCACGAGATGAGTCACTGAGATGAGCTGGTTCCTTGGGAAACCCAGGCAGGACTTCCCACGGATCAGAACTTCCATGGCCCCTGGGGTAAGTGCAGGATTTTGTCCTTTGTGGGCACTGAAGGGGCCATTCCTGCAACAGGGAGCTGCCCTTCAGATGCCACGAGCAGCAAAGCAATTTGGTGTACGCTCGAGCATTCTGGCCCCCAAGGGGAACAGAGCCCCTTGTTGTTGTGAAGCGTGTGCTCGTGCTTTTGATGAGCAGGAGTAGTTTTAATGACACACCAGTCACTGCCAGCACTACAGCGTCAGCACATTTTCTTCACTTGTGTCACCACATAGTGGGCCATGCCCTCCTGTGTGCAGCCATCGCTCTGCCATCTTGTTTTCTCTTTTTTTCTGGTTTAACTCATGTCTGGTCGTCTTTTTCTCTATCATCGGTGGCTTGCATGATTTAAACACCTCTCTCTGTTTTGTGGTGTTTGGGGCAGAGAGAGCATGTGGTGTAACCAACAGGTTAAGCATCTGCAAGGCCGGGTCATCTTGAAGACTCATTATCTCACACTTCAGTGGTGTGTTTGACATCTGATACCTTTCTTTTTTACTCCCCCTTTTAATTTCCTGATTTTTTTTTAATAGGGACTAGTTTAATTGGGGTAGAGGTCTGCATTTGGCTTTTAGGAACTTCTCAGCGGGACTGCTGTAGTTCTGCTATGTTGCATGCAGTTCTCTAAATGCAGGCTGCTGGATTTTGAAGGCAAAGAATGCTATATGGAAAGGTAACTTCTGTTAATGAACAGATCACAGAAACCTCACTTTGCAAGCTGATTTTCATTCCAGTAGCACCCTTATTAGTCCCTTTTGGAGGGAGGAAACTTGGGAGCCACAGTGAGATGGGCACTGCTGTGGAGGACATGCCTGTTGGTGGCAATGCTGGATTAGATCAAGACACAGTAATCTAACGCTGGATCACAGCCTAAGAGCATAACTGCCCCTGTGTTCCCAGAAATACTTTTGAGCTCCTGTCGTTAAAGATTACGTTACGTACAGCCAGGAGAAACTGGACATAGCTTGATTTTAATGGTGCAACAGTGACAACCAGTGGCCAGCTGGGCTAATCTGAGACGAGTGCCATCTCTGTAGGCCAGGGCTGTGCACCTTGGGGTCACGCTGGCAAAGCTCTGCCCTAGCAGCAGGGGAAGCCCAGGCAGAGCCTCCATAGGTGGCAGCCTCCAGCATCTCCTGCTGCGGGGTCAGGGGAGATGCCAGCACAGTGACTTTTGGCTGGGAGTCTGGGACTAGGTGTCTGTGACAATGGTTTGAGGACAGTGTTGGGTGTAAAAGGCAGGAGAAAGGCTCTGGATTAAGCCTCTGAAGTTGCCAGTTTCCACTTACTGCATGGATCTGCTGGTCTCCAAAGCCTTTATTTCCTTATTGCCTGCAACATCGAACATAGCGCAAATGGCACATGCTCGAACACCTCTTGTAAGACATTTCATGTGAGAAGGAATGGAAGCCACCAGTGCCCATTCCCAAGAGGTCTGTCACCCAGCAGCTCAGCCAGGCCCCCGGGAGATCTGTATCCCACAGGTGTATGGGTTGTCCCAAGTGACCTGGCCACAGAGCCCTTGGACTGGGCCACTCCAGAGCAAAACCACCATTTCTAGGTGTTCTGACTTGCAGACTTGGCTCGCTCTGTGTTTGCTCATTTTATTTTTCCCTCCCCTCCACCTCAAAGATGCCATTCAGACTCCCAAGTACATATCTGGCTCTGTGTGCGTGCGGGGCTGTGCCATCGGGCAGATGCATTTATCCCAATAAAAGCAGAAATCCCAGCACCTGCCTCCTCCTAGGCTCTGCTGCGCCCTGCTTGCAGGATCCTGGAGGGCTCAGTGCAGTGCTCAGCATGTGAGCTCACGCTGCCCGTTCCCTCCAAGAGAGATCTGGAGGTAACATGTCCTTGTGCTCTACGTTTGCTCTCTGTTTGGGGCAGGTCTCAGTCCTTTCCTGGAGTGCAGGGGGCAGGCAGCCTGAGCTTCTCCCCTCTGCATTTGGCAAAGGCTGATCTTGCTGCTCGTGGATCTGTCTGTAACAGATTGGTGGTATAAGCTGTGCGCAGGAGCATGCATTTTCCTAAGTCCGGGTTTGAAAAGCTCAACGTACATCAGATTTGGACTAATTTTCAGAATCTGGGACCGAGGTGAGCCCCTGGGAAGCTGGCACAGCCCAAGTGGATCAACCCCTCCTGTGCTCCATGGGCATCAGTGATGCTTCTGAGGTGCACAAAGCAGCTGTGGGCCTCCGCAAGCAAATTCTGCTGAGATGTAAGGCTCTGAAGCTGCACACGGGGAAAAATCCTCTGCTCTTCCCTGACCCAATGCAAACACTTTGGAGTGAATTGATTATAAAGGCGCCAGGGCATCCAAGCGCTGAGCTGCACCCTGGGCTTTGCTCCAAGCAGATCAGCATCCCATCCCACTGCTGGGCCGGGAGAGGGACTGCAGGCAGCACCACGCAGCGCTGCCTTGTTCCTCTGCCCAGACTGGGCTAAAAGTAAAAAGTAAAACAGGAGGTGAAAACCCTTACTTCTGTTTGTTAATCTTCTTCTATCTTTCTTTCTCCTTTCTTTCTTTCTCTCTTTCTTTCTTTTTTTTCTTTCTCTTTCTTTCTTTCTTTCTTTCTTTTTTTTTATTAGCAGGGCTCCTTTTTTCTCTCTCTTTTGCCTCAATAGAAAGAAAAAAAGTTTTGTCAGCACTCCTGTTTCTTTTGTTGTTTTCTTTTTCTCAGAAGTCTTTTCTGCTTTTATCCTAATCCCAGGCATGCATGAGGGAACAGTTGTGCTCTGTTGTTTGTCTGTTCTGCTAGTTTTGAACCAGTAGGGCTCCCGCTTTGTTCTCTTTATTTTCTGAACACAGAAAGGTAAAAGAGTAGGAATAGTGATTGAAACTCTTAAGAAGAGAAACCTTCGATATTTATTTAGATTTAATTCTTTTTTTTTTTTTGCCGTGTTGGTAATAATTAAGGGATGGTGACAAATTAAAAAAAAAGAGAGAGAAAAAAAGGAAAGGGAAAGGAAATAAATCTCTTCTCAGCCCTTCTTGCAAGGTTAGAGTTTTGTTGCCCAGAACATTTTAAACTCGTACTCTTTGAGACACTGCATATTTGCACACATTGCTCAGTTTATTCCCTCTCTGGAACTACAAACAGTTTAACGTATGCCACATTTTCATCTCTTCCAGAACACGGAACCTTCCCTTTGTAGATGTGGTTTTGGGATCTGAACGTATCCCCAAGAAGCAGCGTTCGGTCCTTTCACCTGCTATAAGCCAGCCTGGTTTTCAGCTCAGATCTGGGCTCTCAGCCTTGTGTTTGTGCCCTTAAATCCACTCTTCCCCTCCCAGCTCCTTGGGGTGCGCGTCGCAGCGCCGTCGGTGCAGATTTTCTGATTTTTTTCAGTATTTCTATCCCAGTTTGGCATTCCAGAGGATAAATGGCCCGAAACGTTTTAACAAATTAAACTAAAAGTAAGCACCGATCCATCTGTTTCTGTTTCATCCCCGCAAAACAAACCTTTTATGATTTTGGTATCCAACATGTGCTTGTTCTCCGTTGCCATGGAGATGCTGTAGGCCCGAAATTTTTTCACAGGCTCTTACGATGAAGTTTTTGAAAACTGTTTTGATTAATTTTTCCTCCGCTTCAACTTCTCCCTCACTTAAACTGTTTTCCCTTTTGTTTCACACTTGATTTATGGCAGGTCGCTGTCATTTAAATAGATGCGCGTTTTGAAATTCCTTCTTTCTGTTCTAATGCAAAGAAAAAAATAACCCATGCAAGTCATGCTCAAAGACTTGGTTATTGTTGCTTGTTGGATTTCTGCTCTCTGTGGTTGTCGGGCCTAATTCAAAGTAATTCAGGCTACTCAGTGGGGGCAGTGCATAGCTCCACAGGAAATTATGATAGCAAAAGTCTTCCTGTAGAGCTCTACACTTGGCACTACAAAGTGCCTCGGGCTGCAGTTACCTGAATAGGGTTGAATTAGACCAGACAACCGCATCATCCCACTTCTTAATCTATTAGAGCGATATACAAGTGGCAATTGTTGATTGCAAAAATGGGATTAAGAGGCTCTTCAAGTGAATTGATTTTCTTGTGAGAACAAAAAGAGGAAAGAGAAGGCTCGTTTGAATCACACAGCCAGAAAGTTTCGTGAATGGGTTCCACTCCAAATGTTAGAATTAAAGCAATCAGTGTTTCCCCATGGAGCACGCAGGTGAGAGGAATAAACTGTTGAAAAATAGAAAATGAAGTCTAAAATTTAAAGTTGGTGGTGTGCTGGGCAAGCCCCACTCCCCTCCTCCCGGCAGCGACAACAAATCCTTCTCTCAGCCTCAGCCTGTCCTGCTTTTCATCAGCCTCTTCTTATCAGTCCTTAATCTTCATTTTTACCAGTGCTTTTCACTTATTTTGCTTTAACTCGGGGAAGCAAAGGGGAGGAAAGCTGCCTTCGCTCCTGGTTTTCCCCCAGCCTCCCCATGTATTCTCCCCACCCGCCCAAAGCTGAGCAGTGCTGGCCCTGGCTGCAGCGGGGCTCCCACCATTTGTGCTGGGTGGGCTGGGAGCTGAGGTGCTCTGCACATGCCCTGGCCACCCCTAGGTGGGTGTTTCACCGCAGGGCCTGATGCTGGGTGTGCGTGGGCAGTGCTGGCTGGCAGCAGCCCTGTGAAGGGCAGAGGTGACACTGTTGAAAGTGGGTGGCGGGAGCATGGCATGGGGACGAGCCACTGCCTGGCTGGGAGGAGACAGCGGGCGAGAGACCTTCCCTCCCACCGCCTCCGTATGGGCAGAAGCAAATTTGGAGGAAAAAATCCCATCCTGCAGCTTCACTTGTTGGTTCTGTATTTCTGAGCTGGCTATGGTCTTGCAAAATCTTTTCTTTCAAGTCGGAAAGGGCCGGGTCATTCTGGCACCAGAGACCCTTTTAGCAGCCAAAGCGCCCTACGGGTGTGTGTGCGAGTGCTGTGACTCCAAATGAACCAAGAGGGTAAAATGTGCCTCCCGAGCAAGGCTGCATTCGTGTCTTTCCTTCAGCTCCTCCAGCAGCAGCTGCCCCACGTCCCTCCCTGGCGTGCTGCAGCCCCGTCAGCCTCTCTCAGCTGTAACGCTTCCACAGAGTGCAGTTTCCAAAGTTCTGGTTCCTCCTTCATCTCCTTCCCCCCCCAACCCAGCAAAGATCTTATCCCAAATCTCAGCTTTGGGATGCCAGGTGCCTGCATCCACAGGGAGCGGGAGGGTGCGAATTCCCTCTTTGCCGTAGTGTTGCTTCTGTAACTGTTATTAATTGCTCCATATTTAATTACCTAAGATTGCACCAGGTCCGTGTTTGCACACGGTATCAATTATGTCATAATAAATGAATTTCCTTTTCAGGATCCCCCCCTTGCTGATGACTGGGCTTCTGTTCCTCCTTGACTGTTCTGACTTTGAACAGGTTTATTCAGCTGTTGTCTGCTAAGCCCTACAGAAAAGAACAATAGCTTCTGATCTGCCTTTTATGGGTTATTGGGAACTGGTGGTCCGCACTACAGCTTTGGTCAGTGATTAACCAGAGTGAAAACAAACTACACAAGGCTAAGTTGATGTTGGAGGAGGAATGAACCCACTTCATTAAGGCTTTAAGAGGAAACCTTTTCTTCTTCAATGCTTGTTCACAACTTTTCAGGTCTCTATTTAATCACGTAATTCTCTCTAAGTAGGAAGAGAAGCTTGCCTCACAGCGAGAGGTCTTTTGCCACATGACAACTTAGAAAGATAAATTATATATAAATATCTTCATGGTTTTGTGGAAAGGAAGCCAAATTCAGTTTTACTGTGTGGAGCTAATTTATTAGTTTCTTAAGTGCCGAGCGCTTCGCAACATCCCATTGCGTTGGGGGAAATCTTTGCTGTTGTCGCCGTGACTTTAGGTGTGTGTAGGGTGAGCAAATCACAGCTGGGTAGAGGCAGACGTGGGCGGCTGATGGGCCCAAGGGCAGAAGAGGCAACAATAACACAACCCTCCAAACAGTGCCAATGAGCCATGCTGGTTAGGATGGGTTTATCCAGCCCTGATGGATGGGGAAACTCACTCTCTTAGGATGGCTTTATCCCATCACTCTGAAATCACACACTCCTGTGCCCCGGGGATGCCTGTGCTTGGCACCCAACTGCCCAAGGGAGCTGGGCTGGGTGCTGGAGCAAAGGGCAGGAGGCGTGGGAGGAGTAAGCTTGGTGCCAATGGCCCTACTCACTGTGTGGCCAGCCCTCATGCTCATCAGGGCAGTCCATTTGTTGAGTGTAATTCTTTTTTTTTTTTTTTTAGCGTGGCAGTTAATTATGGTTTGGGGGAATGTGTGACTTGGGCTCCAAGCACAGAGGTGATAAATCACCCTGTCGGTTCCTCCGTGGCCATCCAGCAGCAGCGACACTCATTGCTCCTGCAGGTCACTGCTATCGGTGTGAGCCCTCCATGCCATAAAATCCTAAATCCCCTTTCCAGCTTCCTGCTGCCAGGAGCAGACACAGCCCTCGCCCCTGTATCCACCCCGAGTGCTGTGCAGCTCTACACACAGAGCATGGGGCAAGCCCTGGCCTGGATGGATAATATCTGAGGAGGAATTTCTGGTCCCTTCCTGGGGAATCATTGGCTGCAGCTACACAGGGGGGGAAACATAGGGACAAAGCAGGCAATGCATCTGCAAAGGCAATCTGCCACTCTGTAAAGGCAAGCAAAGGAACAGGTGACAACTTCCTCATTAAACACAGTAGAGGTGGCACAATGTTTCCTCCAGTTATGCATCGCAAAGCAGGATTTTGTGCAAAACTATCATTATTTTTTTTTGCTCCAGGTGCTTTGTAAACCAATTAGTTTTGGGTATGAAAAAGTTTAAATCCATCATTAACTGAATGCCTCGAACTTGAATTAGAGGAGCTCGCTGAAATGATGTAATGAAGCGTTTTGGTAGTGGCAGAGGGGAGGAAGGCTGCAGCATGTTAGGGAGGAGAGATGCACTGCTGCAGGTAAGACCAGTGCAGGGTTTGGATGCAAAATGACAGCACTAAGCTGCCTCAATTAATAATTAAAATGTGTGTTTAAATAATGCATCAAGGGAAATTCCTTAAATTGCAAACTTGAGGGTTTTTGGGATAAGTTCACGTTCAGACTCAGGCTTCAGATGTGGGAAGAGTTCAGGTATGGAACGTCCTGACATGAGACAGGATTTCAAAAGCTTTAGTTTTCATGTTAAAATGATGAAAAGAGTGGTAGGAAAAGAGACTGCTGAGTGTTTGTGAACAAAATAGCACCTTTTGGGGAAACAAACCCTTCCGCATCTACCAAATAGTTTCTACCCAGATTGCTGCAAAAAATGGACAGCAAAAAGCATGAGAGACCTTTCAGATGGTTCTTACTGAGGGAAGGTGAAGCTACAGCCTGAGAAGAAAGAATAGGAAGGCAATGTGCCTTGGTAAAAGGCTGGTGACCACTTAGGGGTCTGCAGCTCAGTGCTTGCTGGGGGCTGGTAGAGGACAGCAAGCTGTGGAGAGCAGAGAAAGAGCCCCATCCAATGTGGAAATATGACAGTGTCTGTTAGTCTCCATTGCATCCCTCCTGCCAGCCTCTGCTGTGTCACCTGCACTTTGTCATCCCTGTCCCCACGCAGGGCTTCTCCCAGGCAGGGAAGGTCCTGCCTGTGCCCAGGAAGCTTTCCCATCAGTATGGCTGGAGGCAAGGAGAAGCCACCGAGCTCCTCACTGCTATCTTTGCAATCCCACTCCCAAGCAGAAAATTCAAGCAGCCCCACTGCTGCTTGGGGTGCAGGTGTGCCGTGCCCCTGTCACAGAGAGGGGTGGCTCTTTCCAATGGGTGCTGGGGGGGAGGTGAGCCCACATCCCACTGGCCAACCCCAAATCCTTCTTTCCCTAATTCCTACCGGTGGCTGTGGTACACCCTGGCTAATTGTCCCCATTGTTTTGCTCTCGTGGCCACGCTGACGTCTGTCTTGTTCAACTCCAAACATAAAAATCTCCCTGACTGAATAGAGGGGATGCCTTGGTGCAAAAGGACGGCTTTCTCTTCACACATGAGGGGTTTGCTCCATTATGCTTTGACGTCCTGCAAAGAAGCTGCCTCAGCATCAATGGCATCTAACACGGTGACACATGTAGGGCCTGAGGTCTCTGGGAGCAGGTTTAAATAGGACCATTGAATCTGCCCGCCTGCATGCACGTGACTGTCCGTGGCAGGAGCCAGCCATCGATTGAGCTGTCAGTGCATGCAGATGCACCAAAGTTTGGACTTTCTGCTCCGTGCAAAGTGCCAGGGCTTGGGGAGATGGAGGTTTCTTATGGACATCGCCTTCTGGCGAGGAGATGGGGCTGCCACCCCCCTGTCCAGTGCAGAGCAGCGGGTGGCAGAGGGGTCCCAGTGCTGCTCAGGGACCCGTGGGATATGTCACCGCTGCCCTGCATCCCGTGGCTGCCTCCAACCTGTTGAAAGGAAATCACTTAAACTTAATCTGCATAGCTGAGTGCTGCACAAAAGGGAAAAGTCTCCATTCGGGGTTATTATTAGACTCTGGGGCTTTGGAGATGTTGTATCTAATGGAGAGAGAAATAGGCAGTGTTTATGCAACAGAGGAAAGAGTGTTTACCCATAAGCATGTCTCTCTAATTTCTGCTTACAGGCCTAATCACAAGCGGGTCTGAGCATCAAAGGCAGTTTTGCCGATGCTGACACAACAGGGATTTCATCCCCTCTGCCATGGGACGAGAAGAGGCCCCGAGCACCAAGGACGAGTGTTTCCCTGATCTGCTGCCACACGTCTGCAGCTGGAGGTGTCCTCAGAGGCCATGGTCCGGCCCTGAAGCATGTGAGAGCTGTGCTGCTGCTGAACGCTCCATCACTGCAGCAGCCTCCGGTGCAGCAAGGGTCTGGGCAGGCTGCGGGGTCAAGGGAAAAACAAGCTTGTGGGTGACACAGAGACGGTGTTGGTGCTGCTTCTCACAAGTGCCAGTGATGGGCACATGGCAGATGGGCCAGTAACACCTTCTGGAGAGGACGGATGTGACGTTTGGGAAACTCAGCCCACATGCGCAACAGCGATATGATGCCCAAGGAGAGGCATGCTTTGTGGGCAGCGTGAGTGTGACCCAGTTTTAAGGTAATTTGGTGTCTATTGACTTTGGGCTGCTCTTTGTGGCCCTGGAACCTGAATTCTTGTCTGACAACAGCCGGATAGAGGCTCCTGATGGAGGGAAGTGTTTGCATCAAGCAAAGTACACTGAGAGGGCGGTGGAGCTGCTGCTCCTGGGACCTCGTGACTCTCTGGGATGGCAAAGAACAAGAACAAGAGCTATGGCAGCTTTGAACCCTGCTGGATCGGAGAGGTAACATGCAATCTTTGCTTTCCTGTGAGTAGGACTGCTTTTAATTCGATTTGCCTTGACAGAGCCTCTTTGGCAAATGTACAGAGGGGAGTGTGGCTGGGGAAAGGTTTGTAGGATGCTTGTCTGGGTGGTGGAGAATGTGTTTGAGCAGTGACTGGCAAAGCTGGGATTTCCTAGCATGCATCAGGAGCCTTGAATCTTGCTGGGATGCTGCCTGGAGGTGATACTGGTGTTTGTAGGACCATTGGGTTCCTTCCATCCCCAACTGCAGGGACCCCCTGGCAGTGTCACCCCTGAAGCCAGGTCATGTTCCCATAGCAAGTCCCTGTTTGGTTGGTGACAGCCTTGGCCTGATCCTGGCTCCTGGATGTCCCGCTGAGTGGCCAAGGAGAGCTGTGCTTGGGTGCTGAGCAGCACCGCGCCTGCAAGGGCAAATCCCAATGGAAAACCACTGCCTGCGCAAGAATTCATGGCTGCAATTGTGGGGACGCTGCCACCAGACGCTGCCCAGAGCTGGATTAACTTCAAACCCCCAAAAGGGAGGGGGAAAAAATCGCTTCTCTGCCTGTGCACAGCGAGTTCCTGGCTCTGGTGCATCAGGATTAGTGCTCCACAAAGGGCGGGTAGGAGCATTATAGTGAGATGGAGACTCTCCATAGGAGGCACCCATACATCCCAGCTGCGGGGAGGGGAGGGGGAGGCATTGCGGCCCGGCCAAGTTTGCTGAGCAGCCGACTCGCCCCGGACACAGGCGTCAAAACCGACAGCAACGCGGGCGCGTGCAGGTAACATCCCTCGCTGCTCTCCTGTGCGCGTCCCGGGTGCTGGCTCCCAGCAGAGCCCTCCTCCATCCATCCCTCTCTGCTTCTTGCGAGCCTTTGCAGATTGCTTTGCCTGTCGCCGTTTTGTTTTGATTTGAAGCCGGAAAAGCAGAACTAGCGCAGGTTGAAGGATTGCAGAGAGGAGGTGGGAAGAGAAAACGGCGTTGGCGCGCGTGTCGGGCTGTAGGAGTGGTGTCTACTGGGAGCTGTAGTTAGTGAGGGCAGGGAGCTGCTCACGGTCAAGTGTGAAACAAGGACTGGGGTCATGCTGCTGAGCAGCTCGTGGTTCTTCATGGCTGGGCAGGCTGACGTCGGCTGGGCTCCTGTATCTCTGCATGTTTTGGGAAGAGTTTCTCATGGGAGCATGTTTTCCCCTTTGTCAGCACTTAATGAAAGTGAGTGTTGACACTCGCTTGGTGCTGCTCCGTGCAGGTGATGCCTCCATCCCCTCCCGAGGCTCTGCACGGGGCTCGGTGCTGCTCAGCAGCCACCACAGTGTCGCGTTCCCCAGTGAGCTGCTCAGGGAGCCCACGTCCTAACGCTGCCCCAGAGCTTCCAGGGAGGGTCGGAGTAGAGGGTGGTGTGGGGACAGCGCTGGAACAGAGGAGGACGCTCCATGGGCACCCAGTGCGTCCCACCAGGGCTGGGGGAGAGCGGGGAGCAGCAGTGAGGCTCTGGGGAATTAGTTACTGGGGCTTAATTCACTTCATCTGGGCCTGGAAAGGCGGCAGACGCAAGCACATCTGTAATTATCTGTACCACTCTATATGTATATAAAGTCTGAAGACTTTTTGTGAATAGGGATCTTGGAGGGTAAATACAGGACTGAGACCCAAGAATCTTAATTTTGCCTCAAATTTTGGCTGTACTGTTTCTATAGAGACCAAAAGGAAGCTTTGGCTCCCCCACTCAGCTATTAAAGTTTAGTGCATTGAAAACTGTCTTCATGCTGTGATACCCTTTCAAGGAGTAGAATAGGGTCTGAGCTAATCCATGAAAGTTGTCATGCTATGAACTAGTAGTCAAGCTTTTTCCTTTCAATTGAGTCTAAAACTATACTGTACTTCACACTTGATTGGCCCTTCAGATGGCAGGACTCAATATCCCTGCTGGAAATAAGCTCGTCTTCACACAGTGATGTTGAACGTGGAAAGATCTTGTTTCGGTGGCGTAATCACTAGCGCTGCAATATGAAAGTCGTCAGGATGAGACTTTTTTTTTTTTTTTTTGGTCTAATTAATATAAATCAAAGTTTGCTTCCTTCTCCTCCAAGTGCCCGGGGCGGGTTTTGGTGCACGCACCACAGCGCTGCTCTGGGCACATTGCAAAGAACCTGGACCTGAGCAAAGGCTCCCACCGCCTCGGGAGCCCTCTGCTCACTGTTGCACGCACAAACGTAGCGAGGCAACGTCACCACCCGCACACCGGCCTCAGCCTTCCCCCACTGAGTGTACTGTAGCAAAGGTAATGAATGGGTCTTTGGGTCTGTCTTTTTTTTTTTTTTTTATCCTTTCCCCCCCTCCCATCTTGGCTGCATAAAGCAGGATGGGGCCAGTTTTTCTCATAGGAATCAGCTCTTCCTTTGACCTCGTGCTACCTTTGCGCGGGGTGGATCGATAAGCGGCAGTGGGACCGTCGCCTCAGCCAGCAGGCTCGCCGTTGTGTTCTCATCGGTGTGAAGTTACTGTATTCTTATGATTACATTTTGAAATGGGAAAATGCCTTGAACTGTGTAGACCAAAAGGGGGCACCAAGGTATTAAAAAAAAGTGATGCTGGTTTGGGCAGTTTACCTATAGGAACCGAGCCGCTCCTGGGGCAGCTTTCTCGTCCGCCGTGGTTATGAAATAGAAAAACAATTCTCCTCCCAGTTTGTGTCAACTTCCAGCATTTTTGCTGCACCCATAGGACACTTTGATGCAATCAGGAAGCTGCTGTGGGGATTTTTCTTTGTGCGTTTGTTGTCGTCGTTCATCTTTGTCAGTTAATTCTTTAAGAATTGGGAGAGTTTCTAAGCGTGCAGCTGGGATGTGTGTGCTTTCTTAATCCTTTAAAGGAAAAGAGGAAAATACTAATAGAATTGTACACATCTTTAAGGCATGATCTACTTTTTCTATATAACCCAACGCTCGGCTCTGCTGCCACTTTGGAGCACTAGTTGGTTGTTTCCCTTTGGCTCCGTTCACATCCACCGGGTGCAAGGGGATTTCTCCTTGGTCGGTGTGAGATGGGGCAGGAGGGGCAGGCACAGCCAGCGTTGCCCAGCTCTCAGCTGGCAGGCTGCTCCTGTTGCAAACTGCCCTGTTTCTGGATGGCTCAGACCGCACTGTGCTCAGGACGAAGGACAGTCAGACAAACTCTGCCCTGCGGATGATGGGGCACTGAAGCAGCCACTTTCACAGCACTGCAAGAGGAACACGAAGGAACAGAGCAAACATATTTCCTTCATTTTCGAGCCCTGTCCTATGGGCAGATTTGGTTAGAAGTGTTCGCAGTGTGAATTCATGTGACGTAGGAAGTGTGCGGAGCAACGGTGCTCTCAATTGTATTTTTCCTCCCCTCGACCACGCAGGGTTTTATGGTGCTCGGTGCACGTTTACAATCTCCAGTTTTTACAAGCATCCAACACGTAAAACGCCCCTCAGATGATGGTGGCTATTTTGTAATCACTGGTTTTTATTTGTGCCTTTCTACGACAAAGTCCTTCCATAAAATTGGTAGATGCAATTATTTTTCGCACCAAACCGGGACAAGTTTGCTTTCCTTATTTTATGAAACCACATTTATTGCCTTTTAAATTATAACTTAAAGTGAAAAATGTGGCGTTTTCAGGCACTGAATATAATGCTTTATAGTTTAATTTGTACTGAGACCTAGGTTTTATTTTTAGTTGTGTTACCATACCTTATTTATTGGATCATATATTAGATAATGCAAGGCAAGCAGACGGCTTAGGTTACATTAATAATTTTGATACATGTGACTAATTAGTTTCTGTTTTCTGTGGATCTCAATTAAAAAGAAAAATCTACGTATCCGTTTTAGATTTCAGCAATAACGTTCAATGAAACGTTCACAACAGAGCAACTCGAAGCTGTGAAAAATGTTTTTTTTTTTCATTGTGACTGATTTGGCATTTAAAAACGTGACACTCCCTTCGATATCTCACCATTTGCTCCCAAAAGGACACAGGCATCGTATGCGCCCACCACCTTCAGAACAGCCGTGTGCTGCTCACCCGTTTTGTTCTTGATTTCAGAACTGGCATTTCGCTCCCTCGCAAGAAATGGGACGCGGTTGCTCTGTTGGTTGCGAGCACTGTGTGAGAAAGCACAGAGAAAGGAGAGACTCCAAATACAACAAACTATTTCTAGCAATTTAGTTGGATAAGCAATTTCTTGAATAGCTAATTTTCCTCTTCCAGTTTTGTTCCAATTTTAACTTACTCTGTCCTTTCGGTCTGTTCTTACAGTATTATTCCAATTTAGCTTTTCCAGCCAAGCAGTTTCTGGAATGTAATCGCTTTCCCTCTGTTCCTGCAGTTTAGAATCACAGAATTGTTCAGGTTGGAAAAGACCTCTAAGGCCACCTAGTCCACCCGTCCGAGTGTGTGCTGGGAAGGGACCACTACAAGTGTTAGATTTCAGCTGTTCTTTCGATGCCATTAAAGCAGAGCAGCCCTCGTGCCGAGGGCACCGAGAGCCCTGGGTCCGCTCTGTGCTGCTGGGCAATCGTAACTCTGCACTGAACAGCTCCTATCGGGTTTTAAAGCTCTGTCAGAATTTATTAAACCAGTTAATAAAATTGTGAAGGTAAAGAAAAACCATTGGAAGGCGACCAGTCCCTATCAGCAGACGGCTGATTTCTCGGGTTAAATTCCCTTTTTTTTCTGTGATGAACAGCATTTTGCCCTCGTATAGAGACTGTCTAGGTTGTCTTTTCATCTGAAAATATTTTTTTCAGGGAAGCAGAGAGGGGAAAAAAAAAAAAACAAAACCAAAAAAGAAAAGCATTCTCAGTTTTGCCCCACGTATTTGCTATAAGGACAGAATTATGTTTTCTTTTTCCATTTCAGAGACCAAGAGGTAAACACGACCTCTTTCACTCCCATGTGCCTGGGATTAATGGGAAATGCATACATATATAAAAGGTGCAGACAGAATTTAGAAACAGTTTTCCCCCCTTGATTAACACTCATAAACGGGGGGGGGGGGGGGGGGGTTGGAATAACTGAAACGGGGCTGCTGCAAAGGGCTCAGACTGTTGTATTTTTCCTGTCCCACACGTGTGTCTGCTGCAAGGGCAGCGGGAACCCGTGCCGCTGCTGGGCTCCGCACTTCATGCTGCATTGTCGCCAGCATTCCCCTTGCCTGCGGTATGGGGAGAGGGAAGAATCTGCCTTCGTGCCACTTTGCTGTGCCTGCAGTTCGACTGAACGCAGCTTCGTGGCAGATGGATGTCAGGGAGCGAACGCAGCGCTGATTTCTGCGCGCCCTGCGGGAACAGGGGCAGGTTTTTGTTCCGTTTAAAAGCAAGCCAACGAGCGAAAAAAACAAGCCGCACGCACCCCGTTCCAACCCCCTCTTTTTGGTGAAGTGCTGAGGGTCCCGGCTCTGCGCTGGGAGGCTGTGAACTTTTTAAGAGCTGGGAAAGCACATCATTAGGGCAGTAACCCAACTGTATTTTAATTTTCAAGGTACAGCGCAGCCCTCGTTTGCTGTGGCTCTGTCTGTCTCCCTAGCCCCAGCACAGAAAGGAAACTTAATCTCCCAAATGACCCTGCTTCTGTTCTTCAGCTCATAAAAGTCAGAAAAAAGTCAAGCCAGAGCCCCCTGCACGCCGGCAGACGCTGTAAATTACGCGGGAGCGCCGACAGGATACACCTTCCATGGAGCAGCTCTGCGTCTGACTCCGAGCTTATTCCCTTTTGTGACTTTGTGACACGCTTGATACCGGCTCAATGTATCCGCACGTACAGTATTTGATCTATAACAAATTGTTTTATTATGCGCAATGACTGGAGATAATTATGATGGAATACACATTTTTAAATGGGTTCCAGCGCCTCGGATGGCTCATTACCTACACGGGGAGGAAACCGTCTGCGTTTCTGGGCGCAGAAGCAGAGAGACAAAATGTAATCAACGCATTTAGAAATAGAATACAAGCGCCTCGTTCCGAAGTGGGCATATTAAATGCACGACAGAGGAATGGTTTTAATGTTGCCATGTATAATTAGTGGCTGGAATGTAGGCAGATATCGTTATGTTGGTTTTTTGCTGCCGAATCGCCTCGTATTGATAGGAGCTGAGGGAAGGGATGGCTTCTCGCGGGGCACTTGGGGTGGGAGCCTCAACTATGAGCTGCATTCAGTGGTTTTATAAAAATGTGCGAAGAAAGGGGAAAAAAAAAATGCCATTCCATTCTGCTCCTTGCTTTGACACCGCCTAAATTAAATGCAGAGTTGCGTTGGCTTTGCGTGTTGTTTTCTGGCTCGTTTGACATTTAATACTGTTGTATCGCGAACGTTCATCTCAGCTGAGATACTGAAGGCAAATGCCCAATTTAGACCAAATGTGTGGGGAAAGACATCCCGAAGCCAACGGGGCCAACGGGGTGCATGGGGAGCGCGGGAGGCTCGTGTGTGCCCCGAGGATGGGGATGGGAGAGGTTTGCAGGGATGCTGTGAGTGTGGGGACTGAGTGGGGCTCCAGCACAGCTCGGGCCGACGGAGCTGCTCTTCTTTGGGTTATTGGTACTTCGTAACAAGGGTGGATAAAACTCGTTTTCTCCATAAAACTCTCGTTAAGCTTGGGTCGAAGGTAGATTTTAAAAGTTGATTGTAAACAACGTGGTTCTCTGGGCTTTTTACTGTCCCTGCTGCCGTGATGCTAGCACATTCAATAAATGTCATGTTATCGTATGTCTGAAGTTCAGAAAAAGGGGGGAGTTTAGTTGCAATCTGTAATTAAATCCAGCGGGAAGTATTTCCTGAGTGGCAGAGACCTTTCACACTCTGTTACCTAATTCTTTACAGGTGATTTTTTCCACCCTCTTTTTTTGGCACCGGGAAGCAGTAGACATAGCAAAACTCATTGGATTTCAGGGCGAGAAAATGCTCTCTGCCATCTCACGGCAAAACCGGCCAACATCCTTCTGGCAAGGAAAAGTAATTTTAGGTTTATTTCTCCCCCCTCCAGAAGTAAAACGTGGTTGTAGGGCCTGGAGGAGAAAGGTTTTCACACCAAACCTCCTCTGTCAGTGTCCAAGAGCTCAGTGTGAGGCTGCGCGTCTCCCTTTTGTGTCGGGAAGTGCAGCACAGGGATGGGGCTGCTCCCCACGGGCAGGGCTGTGCCTGGGGCTGAGTTCTGATGCCTCCTGCTCCCAAGGCGGAACCCTCCTCTCCCTTGAGCCTCCTGTGCTGGAAAAAGGGCTTTCCCAGGCAAAACAACTTACTCCGGGAGGAGCCTTTTGTGGCCGGGCTCTTGTATTGTTCATTTAGAAAGTGGCCCTTTCCCCTTGTCCCTGAAGGATAAAGCAACGCAGCGCGGTGGGAATGGCATGGCAGCGCTCGGGCTGATGCGTGCGGGTCTGATTTGATATATGAGAGCAGTTCCTATGGCAAAAATCTGCTGCGGTTCCTTCAGAGCTTTGCGCTGAGGTTCTTGCCCGATGTTTTGATAATGCCTGCTGAAAAACGAGTGACTAGAGAGCCCGTTAAAACCGTCTTTCTTCCAGGCAAATAAATGTATAAATGCTCCCCAAACGCGCTTGCAAGCAGAGATGTCAGCTAGCGTTCTCCAGACATTTTGATGTCAATGAGATATCATTTTGCATTGACAAAGATGGAAATTTAAAGTAATGACTTGGTACAGCAGCCTTCACAACTGTAGATAAAAACACAGCAAAATTTTTCCCTGTTGATAGAAGAGGTTGCTCTCACTGTGAAGCATCTAAATACAAAAGCTGTTGCGCTCTATTTAGTGATGTGACGGTGGTGACCTGTCCCTGAAGCACTGATGCTGGAGGGAACAGCACGGTTTGGCCCTATGATGATCGTGGTGCTGGGGGCTGGCACTGAGGGATGCACGGGCCATGCTTTCCCCACCCGGGCTGGAGGTTTGGTGCCAGCCCAGCCTGCCTTCCTCCCTTGGGTGCCCCGGGGCAAATCTGAGAGGGAAACATCCTCTTGGATGAGCCAAGGTTTTGTATAATGAATGGGGCAATAATGCCTTATTGCCTCAACACCACCATCACCGTTTGCTCCATGGTAGCCTTCCCAGTCAGGGCAGGGACAGATGCTGCGGCACTGCATGGGAGCAATGCTCATTGCTTGCAGCACAGCCAGGGCTCATTCTGCATGTGTGTTTGCACCGCCATGGCCGTGCTTTCTGCAGGGCTGTGGGCACACTGGAGCTGTTGCATGCTGTGTGCCGTGAGCGGCCCATGCCCTGCAGGAGGCTTTGTCTGAGCATTGGGTTGGAGATCAGCCAATAAAACAGCATCAGCGATGCATGGAAATGAGTGACCATCGTGATGCTCTAATGAAGGTGGCTTGGCTGGGTTTAACCCTGCTTTGGGTACGCAGTACTTCGTTCTGATTGCCCAAAATGCAGCACTTTCCTCTCCATTTCCTCAGTGGCTACAGCACACAGGGCCTGTTCTCTGGGGAGCAGCTGATCTCTTTGTTGTAACTGCAGAGTCCAAACAGCTCTGCTAATGAATGTATGATCAGAAAATACAATAAAGCGGGTCGGATACTCTGCTATTATCTGTTCTTGGCACAAAGTGGAAGTACCTCATCTACACCAAACCTCGCTCATTTACACTTCGCTTATCTGCACATTCCACAATTTACATACACAAAACAGCCATTTCTCCACAATTATTAGCACTGATTAATAGCAGAATGCTGCAGCGAGACCTCGTATTACTCCAACTTCATTACTTTTACAAAGTAGACTACAGCTCACTTGCCCAAAGATGCTTTGCTTGGAAGAATTATTGATGATTAAAACCAAGCTACACTTGTCAAAATAAATTATCCGAGCATGTTTGGAGAGGCAGCAGCCTTCCTCCAGCCAGCATTTGCCCTCCTCACTCATTCACATCGTGCAGGGACTTTTCGTGGGACAGCAGCACTGGCCAATGCGGGAGGAGTTCATGGAAGGGATTTGGATGCTGTTGTGTTTCCTCACTATTTCCTCACTATATATCATGCACTACTGATGTTACATTGGTTGCAATCAAACCTTGCATCTGGAAGATTGTAGAGCTGGGGTGCACACTGGGTGCCTTGGAGCTGTAGGGTGGCTCTGGTGGAACCATGTGGTGTCACAGAAGCTCCTGGGGACTGTGAGCTGCGGTGACACAGCAGCGTGGTTATTGTCATCAGTGGTGCAGAATAAATGATGCTGGTGAAATTTGCTCAACACCCTCTGAAATAGGAAGGTAATATGTAAATAAATGGTGCAGAGTGCTGAACGCCCTACTTTTCCTTCCCACAGCCTCCCAGGGGAGGACTTGGAGGTTGTGGGAGATGGGATGCACCCTGATAAATGCCTCACACTGCTGTGTTCAGTGAGGTAGAGGAGAAACCCTGCAGTTCTGTTACTGTGAGAGATGGGGATTGAGGTGGCCCCATCTACAGGGGACAGTTTTGAGGCTTTTAGTGGAAACTTTTTAATGCTAGGGCAGATGGGAGGGTCCCAGATATGGCATAACACTGCCAGTCTGCCCCAGACTGTGCTGGGAATGCTCTCTGCACGTGGATTGGTGCAGAACAGGAGCCTCTTTCAACCTGTTGGGCTCTCTTTGAGCATCAGGGAGGCACTGGTGAGCTGCAACGTGTATGCTCTGGCTGCTTCGTGCACATAGCTGCACGCTGTTGGCAGAGCTCGTCACTGCTGTTGCTGCTTTGGGTTCTGGAGAGCATAAGGAGGACGCTGGTGGTGGCCAGAGCACCCCTACAAATGACTTACTAAAGAGAATTATATGTTTGATCCCGTTGTGCACCATGGCTATGCAGATGCTGCAAGGGGCTGGTAAGTCGGTAAGGCAGGTAGATGTTTAGTCCCCACTGGCAGTGGTGGAAGCAGTGGGCTCCAGCCTGGGGCTCAGTGCTGGGCTGTGGACAACACTTGTGTCTGAGCACAATGTGGGTAGATACCAAGGAGGGCTGGTGCCCTTGGACAAGCAGAAAGCAGCTGGAGAAAGCTAGTACGGGGGTGCTGCTGGGATGCGGAGACACTGCCCAGAGAGCTCTGTATAGGGACTTCTCTTAATTCCTATCGTGGATGTCACAGGCTCACTCACTCACCTCTCTTGGCCAGGGACAGTCCTCCAAACCTGGGAACATGCCACCCTTGTCTCCAGGAAGGTCTGTCCGAGCCGGGGTTGGGCTGAATGCTAATTTCGGTTCCTAGGATCGAGGGAGGTGATACAGAAATGGATGGGAAAAGGACTTGTTTTTTGCCAGCTCTAGGGTATGTGCAATATCTGGGGACAATATTACAGGCAGAACAGAGCCTCCCAGATCTAGCTTCCTTTTTGGACCAACACAAGGAAAGATGCATTAAAACCCACACTTATTCATTACACTGTAAGTGATTTTTCTTGGGAACATGATGAAAGAAGAGCACATCTCACAACCAGGCAGGAAAGAGGAGGCAAATCTGAAACTTCCCCCGGTGCTTTAAACAGCAAAGTGATGGTACAGGAAGAAAAGGAAAAAATTCACCACCCCTTCAGCAGAGGGAAGCAGAAAGGGTGCAAGCAGAGAGATTTAGAGCATTTCTTCTCTGTATGTAGAACTTGATTTTGGGGTGAGAGTGTGGGCAGCGTCTGCTGGAGTCAGTGTGTCCTCAGGCATGGGCTATGCTGGGCGCAGTAGTGGGGATTCGCAGCAGTTCATGGCTCACACTTAGAGAAAACATGTGTTATCAGGCCGAATTAAGCCTGTTTTTAAAAAGTAGAAGGGCAAAGTCAATGGTATGGGGAACGGAGTAGAGGTAATGCAATAGCTTAACTGAAAAATTAACTCGGATGGGTGGAGATATGACTGCTGCTCTCTGGACTGAAAACTGGCTCGAGGAATGTAAACAAAAGACAACGAGAACCAGGATTTGGCTGGGGGATGCTCTGCGCGGCCACAGGTGTGCAGGTGCTGTGTCTGTGGCACCCCAGTGGCAGGATGGGTGGGCAGCAGGGGCACCCCTCACCGCTCACGGGGCGTTGGAAAAAGATTAAGGAACTTTAAAAATGGGCACAAAAAAAACCCACATTCTTGGGAAAATTCAGCCTAGCGCATGAAAGAGACCCAGTCCTTCCCATGCATGGTGCAGGAGGAGGTCTCACACATGCAGTGCTGCCCGGCACAGCACAGCAATTGGCACAGGTGTGTGAGCACCCAGCAGCCCCAGGAGCCCACTGCCCCCAGCCCACTGCCTCCTCCATGCAGCATTTCCCCCACATGCCAGCAGTGCCCATGGACCAGCAGCTCAATCAGAGCTTTTTTTTTTTCCCTTTGCTCCCAAACCCGTTATCTATTGGAACCAGATGCATCTGTTCCCGCAGGAGCTTCCAAGCGGGGACGGCCGGGTACCTTCCTGCAATCAGAGAGGTGGCAGCTCCCCTCCGAGTTGTACTTTGTCACAAACGGCTGAGTGCAGCTTTCCCCCTGCGAGCAGGAAGGTTTGCGCCGTCGGAAGCGCTCGGCAGACACTTGTTGTCGAGCGCAGCCGGGATCGCTTTGACGCGCTGCAAACTTCGCCCACCTCGCCGGGCTGCGCTCAACGAGCGGCCGCAGATCGGTGCCGCGGATTAATGCAGCGTTCTTCCTTTGTGCGTGCGAGCGGCGTCCTTCTGTTTATTTATTTTAAGCATGTTGAACGCGTGAGTTTGTCCCCCTCCCCCCCCCCATTTATTTATTTATTTATTTATTTGGAATTTCTTGCATTCAGCGCGCTGTTTTGAAGTGGTAGACACCTTTCTAGGTAGCGGCTCCTTACAACGTATAAGCCCGTTTATCAAAGGCAGGATTTGCTGCTGTTGTTTTTCTATTAGGGAGGAATTACACTAAGCCTGTAGCAGACATTTTGTGTTACCATGGCAGCCCATATTTCCTACAGGGTTGTGACCTCTAATGACTACAGTGGAAAGCTAGGAAAAATGGGGACTCTTTGAAGATTAGTAAATAAATGCATACTTATGCAAAGTATCCGAGAGATGGCTAAACTATAGAGGGGGAACGGCACGATTCCTAATGTTGAGTAAATGGTTCTGTGTAAATACCTGCGTGTTTTAAAAAATCACCTTTCATTTCAGCAGGCTTCTAAAAGGCTGTTTTGTTTCCATCACAGTGGTGTACGGAACACGTCTTCTGCATAGGGCCCAGATTATTTTTCATGTAACGAAATAGAGTGAGTTCAGAATTTCAGCGATGATGCTCCTCACCATCGAAATCATCCTTTTTTTTATAGCCTTTTCAAATATTATTGCCGTCGTGATTGAATTTTCAGTGTTCTTCTAGTTCCTTGTCGCTAGATAAAATAAGGCGGCAGAATGTACTGAACTTTTAAACAGACATCTCAGTGGGAGCTGTCGTTATTCTTTTAAAATAATGTAGTAAAAAAAACCTCTGTTTTTAAAAAGAACAGATTGATTTTTACATACGGAAAAAGAATATTTCCTTTCCACGCAGTAAAATGGAAAAATTTGCGTCTATCGAATGGTACGCGGCACTTGTTTTGGGGCCATTAAAATACCTACTAAGGTATTTTATAGGATTTGTTTGTGAATTTTAAATGATACGGCATTGTACTCTGCAGTGATCCACTAAATTGTACGGAGTCTCAGTAGACATGCTGGTACTCTGCGCATCTTCAGTTAATGACCCTTTTCATGTAAGCACAGCTGTTGCAATGTATAAAATAAATTAGTAAAATGTGCTTCTGTTCTCCACATCTTCAGCTTGCTTTTCTGTGGGTTTCAGCATCTTCCCCCATCAGTCGGTAACTTTCTGGGCTCTCACAGCTCCGACATGTGGCACAAAGCTCTCCCATCAGTGCCATCAGCAGAAAAAGGAACAGACTGAGGTCTTACAAAACAAAACCAATGTTGGCCAGGTCCGAAATCTCTTCTCCTTGTGTCAGGAGCCCCAGGTGAAGGCAATGCTGCTGCTCCTTACAAAGAGGTTGTGAACACATCCATGAATCATTGCCTCATATTACAGTGAAAATCGATGAGGTTTTGGTTGCTGTCTCCCAAAGGCTGTCCTACACCCTTAGTGAGCTCTGGAGGTTTTCCATGAGGAGGTTCGCATTGGAAACCAGCAGGAGACTTTGAGCTGGTATGTGTCACGCTTGAAAGCAAACACTTGCTGTTATTTCCCGCACACTCCCTTTTTTATTTGAATAATGAACATTTCAAGCAATCCCTTACTGAGCCTCAAGAACACGAGTGCAGACTTCCTCCTGGCAGTGATTTTGCAACCCGAGCATCCATCTCCCAGAGAGCACTGAGATTACTACTTAGCTGAAGCAGTAACACGATGTACTTTGCCAATCCCGGTCATGGACCCAGGGGAATCCTCAAACTTTGCTGAGAGTTGCACAGCGTGGGGATGGTGTGCCCTCCATGTATGCAAAATGGCAGAGACAAGAAGCAGGTGGAGAAAAAGCTCTAGTTCCAGTGGTGGTTTTCATTTCTTTGCATAGGACTTTGTTTCATGATAGCATGTACAAACTTAGAGGCTGTGAGACACCAGACACCTTCTGGCCAATCGCTCACGTTAACAACTTCATTGGAATTGGGAAATGTGATTCAAAGTCTAGCTCCTGATGTCATTAATCCCATTTTTCTTGTGCAACTCTGCAATGTGGTTATGAGCCAGATTATTTTGTATTCTTTTTACTCCTCCTCTTGGTAGCTTTGATTGTTTGGTGTATCATAGAATCATTAAGATTGGAAAAGGCCACTAAGATCCCCCAGTCCAACCCCAGCTCACCCCCACCATGGCCATCACCACGTCCCTCAGTGCCACATCCCCATGGCTCAGGAACACCTCCAGGGAGGGTGACCCCACCACTCCCTGGGCAGCCTGTGCCAGTGCATCACCTCTCTTTCTGAGAAGAATGTTTTCCTAATACCCAACCTGAAAGTGCTGGAAAGGGATTACCCTCTCATGTCACTAATTGTCTCTGGAGAAGGAATGGGAACGTGGGATCTGGACTCCTGCCCTTGCTGCCCAGGTACAGACCTGCTTCCCCTGCTCACTGCATGGCTTTGAAAGCTTTTTGTAGGATCTGGAGCCCTTCCAGCATGAAGGTTTGCTTGCTAACCAGCCTCACCTTGTTGGGTGGGATATGCACAGTTCTGCCCTTTACTTGATCCCAGCTTCTGGAAATCCTGCAATGGCTTCCTGCTCTCCCGTGGGACCTGTTCTGCATTTAAAAGCTCCTAAAAAGCTCTGACAGAGAGGGAATGAGCGCATGGCCACCATCCATGCATTGCAGGTTGTTGGCCTCAAGCGTGAAGCGGCTTTACCCCCTGCCTGTCCTTACATACATAGTTTCCAGCCCAAACTATTTGACACATCTGACCCACACTAGCTAATAGTTTCAGGGTGACCAAAACCGTGTATCTGATGAATTTACGATTCAACTGAAAATTCTTACTTACTGAAGTCCAAACACAGAGGGGAAGCTGGTGGTTAGGGCGGCGGTGAGGAGGAGAGGGAAATAAGCAGGTGAGGAATGCTGGGGAGCCTGAAACAGGACCCTGCCATGAGCTGCAGGGCTGGAATGGCTCTGTGGGAAGGAAGTCTGCCTCGTGGTGGACCTGACCTTTGGTTTGCACGTGCTGGTGAGGAGACCCAAGGTCCTGGCTATGGGGAGATCCTACCACCCCTACCAGCAGTCTCATGAAACCGTGCTGCACTTCCTCTTGTTAATATTCTCCTTCTTTTGTTTTCTTTGGTGGGATTTTTCACATGTCCTTGAAAGTCAAACATTCTCATCTCTGCTGACTTGAGGTCACTGCTCTAGGTAGGACCAAAAAGCCACACCTTAGTTTTGTTGTTGTTGTTAGGAGGGCCTTTGGGAACCCTGATTTCCACCTCTGCGAGCTTGGTGGTCTCACCAGCTTTAAACCAAGGAGCAGACAAACTCCGTATCAGACCAGAGTCACATCATTCATGCTGTACTTTTCCTACTGGAATTGGCTGTTATGGAGCTGTTTCCAACCAGGGTTAGAAGTCCAAGGGAGGAACATTCCTGCTGGGCTTTTGTGAGTTTTAAATGGTCAGGAAAATGGGAGAGAATGGTAGCCACCAACAAGGCTGCCCTCCTCGAGAACGTTGCTGGTGGCTGGTCCATGTGCTGCTCTGTGGCACCAAAGGTCATGGACAAGTCATGATCATGTTCGTGATCATGGAGGCAGCAAGTGAACCATGTTCCTCCACCCAAATTAAAAAAGCTTCTTCCTTGTTAAGATCGAGTGTAAACTCAGTGTCTTTGTGCACAGAGCACAGAGGAGAGCAGTGTGGCTGTGGCAGAGCTTTCTGCTTTCCGCAGTACAGCAGTGATTAAGGAGTGCAGCTCTGAACACCAATGGGAGTTAGGCACTTCACTGCCATTTGAGCCTTTGAAAATCTCTCTCTGATTTAGCCAAGTAAATTCCTGTGCCAGTTATCTTGTGGAAGTTTAGAAAGCCTGCCTGAGTCACAAAATGCTCAGCACACCCAGGGGCTTATGTCCTTTGTGAGGACAAATCTATAAATCTCTTTAGAACAAACAAACCAAGGAATGGGATTAAGAATGAGCTTGGAAGAAATGTATGCATATATCATTACATTATATATAATATATACATAATATATTATTTATATTTAACATAGAATGTATATAAAATATATGCCTCACTTGTGTATAGTTAACTTCTCCCAGATCTCAGAGGAAATCAGAGAGCAGCCCCTTCTCGTACCGCACTCCTCCAACTTTGCCTCTCAATATTTTGATGGGAAAGTTCTCGTTTAGTGAGCAGCCATGGCTCCTAGTTGGGACCATGACATTTTGCTGGAGCTGGCTTGTGTGTGGACAGCTGGACATGCCTCTCTGTGGAGGAAGGAGAGAAGCCCAAGAGGTGAAACCTCTTGTATTTGTCGCAGTGCTTGCAGGCGGAATGCTTCATCAGGCTGCCCTGCTTCCAGAGGTAAGAAGCATTTTAAACCCCCAGACACGAACACCACAATTCTGAGAGAAATGTCCCCAGCTTTTTGAGCCACGCTGTGCATCCTTTTCCTGCCCCGGCCTGTTCTGACCCCACGCCAGCCACAGTGCTGCTGCCCTTCTGCTTTTCTGAAACTTACAGGTTTATCAGCTCTCCCTAAGTGAAAATCAAGTATATAAGTCCAGCATGTTTTTTATCCGGTTAACCAAACACAAATAATGTGTTCTGCCTCTTCACACTGAAAGCTTTCAACCCTTTCTCTTTTATCTCAGCCCACGTTCTTCTTTAGCAAACTGCCAGTTGAGTATTAAATCGTTTCTCTTTTTCCTTTATCCTTTGCCCATAATTTTCAGTGATTTTTTTTTTTTTTTTTTGCTGGGCATCACTTCCCAAAGTGCCTTTGTGAATTCAGAGCCAGGCAACGTGGGACTTTGATATGATTTAGGCTTTGGAAGCAATGCAGATACTTCCAGAAGCTCTGCATTTTACTTCTCTGGGACAGTTAATTTGATTCTGTAACTGGACATTTGCCTCCAAGCCTGCTCGAGGAGAGTTTTGCAGCAGTGTCATCAAGCTGAAGGGACAGCACCACTGCATAGCCGCATTGCAAATGTGGATAGAAATATTTGTAGCAATGGTGAAAATAATATCATGGAATTCCTGCTATGCCGGAACGCTAAAATATGGGTTAAATTAAAACTGAGGCTAAGCATATTATTTACTTGATTAAGTTTGCTCCTCTCCTCCTCTTGGGATCATAGAAAGGCTTGGGTTGGAAGGGTCCTCGAATATCATCATTTGTTCCATTCCTTTCTTTTCACACACCGACATGCTCAGCAGGTCTCCCTCCTACCTGCACTGTTAGAAGGGAAGGTGACAGACCCCCACCTTCAGCAATGTGGAAGTGCTCACTGTCTAGGGCAAAGTACCAAGGAACAATGCCTGATTTCAGGTAACTTACTCTGGAATTAATTGAGAATTATTGTTAATGAGACCAGGAAGAAGAAAAATACGCAGAAATCTTTTCCTGGTAAACTTAATCTTGTTTCCAGACTTGATAATTTTGAAAGGAGATACATTTGTAATTCTACCTGGAAGCCAAAGAAGTTAGTGTGTGTGGATCATCAAATCCAAAGCTGCAGAAAAAGGAATTGCCAAGATCAAGAAAAATGAATATCAAAGAAACATAAAGGTTATGCCCAGGGGTCTTGTTCTAGGTCATAATATTTGTTCTCTGGGTGCAGGGCACAGTTTCTCTTCTTCCCTCTTGCCTACAGCTCCCAATTGCATATTTTGCACCGAGTCCCAGAGCAGAGCCCTCCCTGCTCCCCAGGCAGCAAAGGGCTGATGTCCAGACCAGGCCTACAGCATGGATGGGAGAAGAGTGGTTTGCCCCATATGTGAAAGAAAAAAAGGCAAGATTTAGCACAAGAGTTTTTTTTTTTTCTTTGCATGTTGACAAGAACTTGGTACCAATGAGTTCCAGGATGCAAACTGGTTGTGGGAAGCAGGAAAACCTGGATATTTACCAGGGAGAAATTTCTCTGGAGCCTGACTGATTTTCTATAACACTGTGCCATTCACTTTTCCTGATGGCTGGAAGTTTCAAAGGAACCATCAAGGTGCTGTGTTATCCTGCTCTCCCTGACTTTCCGTGCAGAAGGAAAAGCATCGGTCTCTGGACTGGAAGCTGTTCACTGAATTCATTGAGCACCTGGCAGTCATGGGCCGATCTGACAACACTGGCTAAAAACCATGCTGATAATCATGCTGATTATATGCTCTTCATTTTCTCCCAAGAGTTTGTCAGCCACAGCTTTGATGATTAATCACAGCCATGGCTATAGCAATGCAGAGCTCCCTAGCAGCCCTGTCCTAGCATGGGCTGCAGAACAGAGGCACAGAATCTGGGACATCTTCATTTTGTCTTTAATCTGTGGCTGGACAGAGGCTGAGCACTGAGGGAGCTGCCTACACCAGGGTCACTGCTCTAAGGAGTTTCTACAACCCCCAGTCTTCTTTCTCTTCAGAGTCCCAGTCCTCCCTCTCCTTTGCTGTGCTGAGGAAAGATTTGGGTGAATCTTGGTGGGTCATCTGGGATCATTTGCAAGGAAAAATCTGTGACACTTTCTCCTGGGCAGCATGATCTCTGTCTTCTGTCTCTAGTAGATCTGAATGTGTTTCATAAGAATCACCAAAAGGAGCACCAGAGAGCTTTGAATCTACTTTTGTGCTTGAATGCCACAGCAGAATCAGTGGTGTATCATGTGGATGACCAATGTACCTCGCTCAGCTTGACTGTGACCCATCCAGTTTAAGATTTTGGGTAGGAAGGGACTCACAGGGGGACTTTTTGAGGCAAATATTCCTCTGTTCTTACTGGAAAACCACAAATCTGTTTTTCGTCATCTACCAAACTTTTCTGTATGAACAGAGAAACTTTGGAGTGAAAGCAGCAGGACCTCAAGGCCATGGAAAACAGAGTGGAAATCAGGTGTCCCTTGAGCTGGTGGTGTAGGACTTACCTGCGTGGGTGAGCTGAGGAGGGTGAGCTGAGGGAGGACCAGTGGTCTGTGGTGCAGACTGAGATAACACCAAGAGTCACCATCACCCCCAGAAGCCATGGGAAGTGCATGGTGGTGAGGCCTTCTCCAAATTTCTTCTCATTTTGGCCGTGGAAGCCGTCTGTGCCTTCCTTTCTTGGATATTTATGAGCTCTCCTAGGTAGTCTGGTTGAGTTCAAAGGAGCTGCCACAGTTCCCTGGGTAAAGATTATTCTCAGGGGTAGCTGTCCCCAGGATCGGGCCCTAGGTGCGCATGAGAACGTATTTACACTTTGATTTATTTCTTTTTTTAGAAAAAAATGAAGCACTGAAATGGATGGCTGCTAAAATGAAAAATATCATTTGGAGGGCAGCATCTTCAGCCTGGGCTGTCCTGAGAGGGAGCTGGTTTTGGAATAAACATGATGCTCAAATCACTGAAGCACCATCTTTTGGCCAGTGTGGTAGCTGTAGCAGAAACACCATAAGTTATAGAAATATTATAAGATGCAATTTTTCACATCAAAGTGCTGTTTCAGAAATCTTACTCAGCTTGATTCCACAGCGGCTTCCAGAAACCAGAAACATTATATTCAGTGAAAAAAAAAAGAGCTTTTTTTGAAACTGTGCTGCCTAAAGCCATTTGTGTGTTGGGATGTGTCGTGTCTCGGAGGTCAGATGAGCTGCATTTGGGGTTGTGGTGTGGCTGGTGTCACTGATGGGGATCGAGAATGGGGCAAAAGAGCATTCTGAGAGCTTAAGGAAGTAAAAAAAAACAGTTTTGAAGGGATAAAAAAATAAAGCTGGCATGAATCTGCCCGCCTGCTTTTAATGCATTTTTCAGTGTGAGATTCTGGTTTGTGATTTTGTGTTATTGTTATTCTGCTCAGCACATTTTGTGGAGTATTAGGAAAGAGGTCAGAAAGCTCTATTTCATTAAGGGTTATCAGTTCCCTGTGCGTTAAGAGTTTGGTGAGAATTTTTTCTCTGCTTTTTATGGAAAACTCTAAGTTACAAAGTCAAACTTCTTTGATTTTGGCCACTGGTTATTTTTTAAATAATTCGTCTGTGTATTACCAGGCGTTCTTAGAGAAAATTAAACATTTTTTGTGATAAAAAAGTGTATTTGGTTATTCCAGGTGGTTCTCTTGCAAGAACATATTTTCTACAGAAAATATCATTGACAATACCCTAATTCCTAGTATCCACCCGGACTGTTTTTTAATGGTTCCCTCCCCTTTGCAGCACATACACGTAGCAATCCCTTTGCGTGGCAAGTGACCATTTTGGATGCAGTCTGTTTATTTCATGTACGCAGCAAAAAGGCTAAGGAATTTTTAAAGCTCGTGCCTACATCAGTATGGTGGCACCTAAATGAGCAGCCTTGCTGTTGGGAAGTATGCACATTTTCTTGTTGTGTTTTTCCTTCTGTTAGTAGTCAGCTCCCATTGCAGCACAGAGAGAAGCTTGGCAGTGCGGCTCTTCAGTTGGCTGTGTAACTCCAGACACCAAAACTTTGGCTGTGAGTGCTTGGCCATGACCCATGTTATGCTGTCGGTAGGGATTTCAAATTATGATGATGGGTAGTTACTGTTGGTGTTATGACATTTTCTAGAGATCCAGCTGAGCTCGGGGCCTCCTTGTTCCCAGCATGGCTTGTGCGCTCACTATTGTCCTTCTCTGGCTAGCACTGATGCTGGTTGTGAAGGTTTGAAAAGCAAGTATGAGCATCTTGAATTGAAGTTACCATCTTCTGCCTGGTCTCTGGAGAGGAAGTGTTGTCCACCAGCTATTTGCATGTCGATGCTAAACAGTGTCAACACTGAAAGAGCAGCTTTGGATATTTCTTCTTCCAGCCTCCCTTCCAGTTGTAGGTGATGATTCTGAGGAGCCAAGGGTCCTAAGGATAGGACAAGAGATAATGGCTTTAAGTTGTGCCAGGGGAAGTTCAGGTTGGATATTAGGAAAAATGTATTCTTCGAGAGAGTGGTCAGGCATTGGAAGAACTGGAAGAAATTCTTTACTCAAGAGGGTGATGAAGCACTGACCATGGCTGCCCAGGGAGCTGTGGGTTCCCCATCCCTGGGAGTGATCAGGGCCAGGTTGGATGTATGGCTGGATTTTGGTATGTATAGGTGAACTTCTAGCCATGGAAAATACCTCTCTTTAAAGTCGGTTCTCCCTGAACATACCTCTAATGTCATCTTTTGGTTTCTGAGAGGATAAAGCCTCCTGTACTCCCTATTCCTGGGGTATTTAAGGCTTTCAAACTGGTGCTGTTTCAGCCACCTCCTGAAACACAGCTTGGCTTTTGAAAGTGGAGCACTGGGGAGGTTGTTTTGGTTTCCCAATCATGCGGGGCTTTCTGCCTGCCGCAGCTTTGTCTGCCCCTCTGCGTCCCTCCCCGAGCCCAACCCAGCCATGTGGCCGGGGATTCATGCCTTGGTTGGAGTTCTCTCATTTAATTTTCATGCATCATTTATAGCTTGCTGTGGTGATTTCATAAAGTGAATGTATGTAGTTAACACGGGGCCGGCTGGGAGCCGGTAATGCAGCTGTGGCAGAATGGTTGCTCCCTGCCTTTGTCATTATTTTCTGTATTTCGGGCGTGTTTGTGAGAAACCACTTCTGGACCAGACATTCAGGCTTATTTTTCCTCTTGAAACCAGATTGCTTTCCTGAGAAAAATAATACTTTGTCACCTTCCCTCCCATAGAAATCTGGAAAATTTCCCATCCACAACATGTGCCCTTCAGACAGACGTGGCAATGGGCATGAAACCGAGCAGGGAGACCTGGAGGGGACTAATTTAAGAGGAGAGCAGGGCTCTGCTCTTGTGAAATGTTGATGGCTCCTGAAGCCAGGCTGAAAAACAACATCCAACTGCTAGCATGCACTTACACGGGAAACATGCCTTTCTGGTGAGCAGCTGCACTCATCTTCCTGCTATTGGGGGACAGCTCCTTGGTGTGGTCTTTGGTGTGCAGAGGTAGGCTTGGAGGGCAGCTGGGGGAGAGATTTGGAGGCATAGCTGGGAGCATGTATCCTCCTTTCCCTGCCCTTTCGCTTTTCTTGGGCCAGTCCATTTGTTTTATGAATTTATTGAATTTGTATAACAGATTTACATAGTCTGAAAGAGAGCATGCAGTGTTTGCATTTCTTCTCTGGTTGCTCCCATTTATTGTTTCCTGGGCTGATGCACTTAGTGTCAGGCTGAAAATGACTAATGAGGAGAGGAAGGTGAGCCTGTCCTTATTGATTTCCATCTAGTTTGATTGGCAGTGGTTGGAAATAGCACTGGAATCATGGATGATTTAAAGTGTTGTGTGTTCACGCATGTGTTCATGCAGCTGCACTGATGGTCTTAAAGGAGGGCTCCAAAACAGGGGCCAGACCTTTAATGTACGAGTGACCAAATCTGACTCACTGTTTTATTGGGCCAAGTCAGTGCAGATCCGACCTGTGAAGGCTATTGAGGTGGGACACTCCTTATGAGGAAGGTTTAAAATCAGGCATGCAGTAATGGTTTTGAACGCAATCCTAGGGCCATGCTTCTGATGCAAATGTTAGGAATAGGAATCCTTGGAGAAGGTAAGAGGTTAGCAAACATACCCAGCCTCTCTGCTGGATGACGTACAGTAGAAGCTGGACTAGGACACAGAACATAAAGCAGTGATAAGGAGACATGTTATGACCTTGTCTGCTGTTAGCAGCTTACACAGCCTGCCAGGGAAAAACCAGCCTGTATTACAGTGGCCATATGGTATTTTACTAACTCAGTGTATAAATCCCTAATACAATTAGAAGATCCAACCTCCACGCTGAATTAGAGCCTCTGGGCTGTTTTATCTGGAGGAATTTCTGGATTCCTTGAGATTTCTGGTATTGGGAAGGAGAAAACCTTATATTGATGAAAAAGGGCAGGGATTTGCTGTCTTTTCCGTGGGACCCTGCTGTGAGAAATCCTCCTTCTGACTTGCACAGCCTTTGAGCTGTCTGGAGTGAGCCCTTTGCATACTGTCCAGCCTCACAGCATGGGTGGCTGTTTGGGAATTTGTGCAGAATTTGTGCAAGAAAGGGACAGAATTGCTGTAGGAAGCCAACAAGAGCCATGTGACAGGGGCTGGGGAGAGAGGCTTCCAGGGCTGCTGTTACCATTGGTGCTGCAGTTCCATCAGCCAGGAGAGGGGAAGAGAAAGTTAACACAAGGAAACAAACAGGACTTAATCAGAGATTTTTCTCCAAATCACAGCTGCGATTGCATAGGAATCACATGAAGCCATGGTGCTTTCTCCCGTGCTGGTGAAGGAGGGAGACGTGGGCTCCAGGTCCTTCGGAGTCTTTTCCATTTCATTCTCCATGTGCTGGGATCATCCCTCTGAGAGTAGACCCTCTCTTTAGCCTTATGCACATTTTCCCTGTCTGTCTTGACCTGGAAATTTTTATCCATGGTATTATCCATACCTGCTCCAGTGGGTAATGGAAAGGTACCCAGGGACATGCAAAGTTACCTCCTTATTCCTACGTATGAACCTCCCCAAAAGATACCACTTTATTTGCAAATGAGAAGGGTACTATCCAGCTTTTATTAACAATGAAAGTACCTCCCTATGGAGGGACAAGGCTGTGCATAATGGTATCCATACTGAGGGCCAACCTTGAAGCAGGCTAGGGCACCCTACAGCTCCAGCATGTCCCTTCTCCCTGCCTCAATTTATTCCTTTGGTAGAGCTGGCTGGGAATCATGTCCCGCTTCGTGCTCCTCCTGGAAAAGCATCATTGCTCTTATTTTCTCTGCTGTAAAGTCCCAGCCAGGCATTCAGTGAAAAAGCCTGGGTTGGAGGGGACATGGCTTTTGTCTGGATGGTTACAGCTGTTTAATCCAATCAGATGTCTCGTATGACTACACAGAGCCTGGTTTGGGGCCATGCTGTCTCTCTTTCTCATGCATACCTATTTCCAAGTGAATTGCTCTGTGCTGGAGCACTTAATTGCAAAGTGCAGCCCTGACTCTGCCACCCGCTGGACGAGACCAGGAGATGGGGCTCCAGCCCATACCTGGATTTGAGAGCCCAGCCAAGATGCTCCTCTGTGTCCATGTGAGTGGAGGTTTCTCCCTGCCAGATTTCCATGTACTTCCCTGAACCCAGGTGCAATCAATCCCAGCTTCTTGGAAATTATTACAGAAAGACAGATAGGGGCTTGGAAAAAATCAGGTCTTCACTAAGAGGGTTTGTTCTCCAAGTACATACACGCACCACTGGGGATGAAATTGTTGAAAGATCCTTCGAAGAAATGGCCGATACGATGGCAGTAAATTCAGAGGAAATGGACATTATCTGCTGATTGACCTTCTTGGTGTGCTAAACAGCTTTTGCTTTTGCCTTAAGGCATCTGGCTGCCTGACAGGGCCAATTATCCTATGATAACATCAACTTCATTGGCTCTTATTGCTTCATTATGAAACTGCTTTAGCTGATAATGCATTGCGATTAGCGGGCAAACATTCTTTGGAAGGGAGATTTCTCCTTGCCGACTGCTTGCCATGTCCCTAAAGGAAAAGACAGCCACTGCACAAAGGCTGGCTGTCCTTTCCCTCATGGCACAATGATGATCCATGCTGGCCCTTTGTGTGTTCCTGAGATGCCCACACTTGCAGTTTTACTGCTGTGGGTTTGCTCAGTCCTGCGGGTAAAACTCCACTTCCACCGAAAAAGGGAGTGCAGCCCTTGGACTGGGGGAGAAACCATACAAATACTGATTACCTCCTGCAAATCATTTTCATTATGGAGTCTGGCATCCCTGTGGTACGTTCTGGCATCCCAAAGTGTGCGTGAAGTGAGAAGTCATGAGGAGATCAGTAGGGTGGCTGCAGGGTGGCTGGGGCAGAAGGGAGCAGCTGAGGAGGGGGAGATCAGGGGCTTAAGGAAGCTGGGAGAAATCAGCCAGGTCTGGTGCAGCTGAAGGGACAGCTCAGGGGCTTGGGGCAGCTGGGGTGAGGTGGGATTAGCGGCTGGGAAAAGCCTGGAGTAGCCAGGAGGGAGGATCAGACAGGCCAGGAAATGAGAGAGCCGGGTAACCTCTGTGGGCTAGGGTGGGATGGGATGGGATGGGATGGGATGGGATGGGATGGGATGGGATGGGATCGTCAGTAGAGGAAGGCAGGACAGGATGAACACTTTGCTAGTGCTGAGCATTACTGTGAGGTTGCAACTTGGGATTGTGCTTCTTTCTGGAAAAGGATGTGCTGATCACTTCTCCAGCGTGTGCTTTCCTGACAGTAATTGCCTATTAATATTCCCTTTCTTGTGCTTTTTCCCCTTCTCTCTCTAGCGACATGGCTGCATTTTGCAGCGCTGCTCACTGTAGTGTTAATGCCTGAGCACAATGCAAGCTGCAGGGACACCTGGACAACATGGCCTGGGCCCTTCCTGCAGCTGCTGGGTCCCCTGCTCCAATGGGGACTTGGGGTCGGGGTCTCTCAGGATCCCTATCTAGAGATTGCTTTCTGGTGCCTTGATGAAAGGGATGGAGCTCTGCACACCTGGTGCTCCCGCTTTCAGAGGTGTCAGCTGGAACCCTTGGCACTGCAGTGAGCTTCCCCAGCTTCCCGGGGCCAGCCCAGCTTCTGGTGTCCTCCAGATGAAGGGAAGAGCCATGGGTGGCTGAATAGAGGCAGTTTTATGGAGCGTGGATAATTGCTTGGTTGTGCCTCTCAGTTCCTAAAAACAGGCTCTGGCTCTGAAGGTGTGGGGTCTGATGGGAGTCAAGGTGGTGGGAGCTGTGGTTTGGGTGATATGTTCACTCAAAGCAATTCGATACCACAGATGAGAAAATATTTATTTAAGCACAGAGACATAAGAGGAGGGAAAGAAAGCTTTTCACCTGAGTCAGGATGGTTGATGGCAAAGTTTTGGCCTTACAGGATACAGTATCGGAAAGGGTAAACATAAAAAAGCCCATGGGAAAGAGGTTAATGGCACTGCAACTGGCATCCAATATACTCACCATCCTCAGAGCTGTGTACTCAGGAGGTTAAGCATCTCCCTGCTTTGGTGACATGGAGAGTCTCAACCCACAAATATAGGGTTCCAGAACTACAGCAGATCCTACCTCCATGGAAGCTGCTGGTGCTTGGGATGCACCTACAACACAGATAAATGGAATGCTGAGACAACCTGATGCAAAAAGGTAAGAGCTGAGAAAGCAGAAACCTGTGAAACCTTTGAGCCATGTTATTTGCTAAGCTGATAAAAGGTAGAGTGCATAAATTCATGAAGAGTGGAAATCCCTGCTGTATTCACATGGGCTGCTCACGGTTTCATAGTTAAGTAAATATAGTTCAGAATAAGAACAGTTTAAAGGGAATTTGAGAACATAATGAGGCTCAGAGAATTAACTGAATAGCTTTCACTTGAGATTACAAAAACACAGTGTAATATAATGTTTAAATACCAATGTGGTTTCAGCATTACACGAAATAACCAAATGCAGATAAGACCATTCTTCTGTCCCAGGGCTGGATGGTAATCTTATTACTGAATTACTATCACCATGCACTTCTTGATCGCTGTTTTTCCCTAACTTGATGGACTAAGCGCAGGATTAAAACAAAAAAGAAGTCAGAAAAGGGGCACGTGTTGATCTTGAAGCTCGCCACGTTGCACAGTGTGACTGAAAGCCAAGCCTGCTGGGCCAGGCTATGCCAGGCTGCTGCCAAAATGCATCAGATAGGGCAGGAGAGAGGCCTTGATGCTGGGGCAGTGGGGATGGCTGGGAGGATGCTGTTCTGTGCTTTTCCAGTGGGATTTTTGCCCAAAGCCTCACCACTTACTTCTGGATGGGAGTAGGAGCCATGCCTTGTGCAATGCTGGTGTTACAGCTGGCAATGATCCTCAGCTCCTGGGGCACTTGTGCATGGCATCTGCAGATGCACGGTGATCCAATGTTGGTGTGGCTCCTTTGGCACCATTTTTTACATTGTGCATGAATGCTGGCCACTATAATCAGTGTGTTGGCATCCAGGTCAGTGTGTGGAGCCCCAGGTCACGCACCCAGCATTATCTGTAAAAGGTGCCATGATGTCTTGGCCCAGAGAAAACAAGTGCCTTGGCATCCACACTCACAGCCAAAATGATTGCACAGCTTTGAGTTATAGAAATGTTTCTCCAAATGTTTTGAACGCTGGAATTATGCTGCTAACCAAACCTAGTACCTAAAAGGCCTCTTTTATGTGACTGTTACTTTGGTGACCAAAGTGCCAGAGTTTTACAAGAGCTGCTTATCCTTTGATAAAACAAAATCAGTGAATTTATGCTGACAGCTTCAGATGCTGAGGAAACCTGAGCAACCTTTCCCCAGCATATGTTGCATGCTGGATCCTTCCTTAAGAACAAACCGCAGAAGCATCTTTAGTGATTTAATGAGCAATAAAGAAGACCATAAAAAAAAACCAAGGATAATTAAATGCAATGATAGATTTTAGCACTCTAAATGGTTACCAGAAGCACTTAATCAAAACTAAGGTACTCTGATGTGATTCATGGTGACCTAATCAGTAATCTCAGGCACTAGCTACTAACTTTTTTTGTGCATGTGGTTTTGGCAAGGAGAGAAAAAAAAAAGCACAAAAAAAAGAGCAACAACAAAATCTGCTGCTGACTTCTGGGTATGTGACAACCAGAGTCACCTTGCCACATGGATGAGCCTGGTTGGCCTCTTTGCTGTGCTGCAGTGTTGTCCTGGCTCTTATCCTTAGTGCTGCACAGCATGCTTTCACTTACATGACGAGGGTTCCAAAACCTGAACCTTAACCCCTTCATCCTGATGGGCAGACTGCCTGTGGGTGCGTGCATTTGATGCTGATGACGGTACATGCATTGCTGCAATGGGAGCAGTGTGGTATTGCCATGGGTGCATGCATTGCTGTCACTGCAGGTGTATGCACTGCTGCTACAGAAACTGCATTGTGTTAGTGTAGGTGCATTGCTTCTGATGCAGATGCAGGCATCACTGCAATGGGAGCGGTATGGTGTAGGTGCACACATTGCTGCAATGGGAGCCACGCAGCATTGGTGTTTGTGCATGCACTGTGTGTCATGTGGTTTTCACTTGGATGCAGCAGCTCTTTGAATGGGACGACAGGCACTGCTCCTTGGCTGCTAGCGTAGAGCTTGGTCTTCTTCAGCATTAAAACAAAACAGCCAGTGTCCCAGTATCTGCTGCAATGGTATTTCATTTTACTGTGTACCTGAAGGGGCTCTCCTGAATCTCTGTCTACCACCAACCAACATCTAGTCCTATTTAAAAGGGAGAAAGGTGCAGTTATCCTTCATTTTTACGGTGAGATCTATTTTCTTAATAACATGATGCACATCATCTCTTCTTTAAGGGAATCTACTCCCGATGCTGTCAAGATGGACAATCTGAGGCATCATAAAGAAGATATATCCGAACTTTTTTTGCTGAAAGCATTTGCTCAGCCGCTTGTCAGAGGCACTGGGCTGTCCAAAAGTATTAATGCAAGCAGGCTGCACCTAAAGGAGCTTTTGCAGCTCAAACAGATGTATTATTTTTGAAGGGTGTTTCTTTGAGCATTAAGCCTTTCTCATGCTACATGCTGTTTGAGGCCTTTTGTCTTACAAACCTTTTAAAATTTATCCTGGGATGCTTCAAGTTGGGGATTTTTTTTTTCTTTTTTTTTTTTCCTTTCTTTTTTCTTTTGCTTTTTGTTGTTGCCGTCTCTCTTCTGTCTGAGTGCAGAGACACCGAGCTGAGAGACGATGGAGGGATGAGAGGTGATAGCTTCAAACTTCCTGCAGATAGTTTCAGAAAAGGTGATGCGGAAGGAGGGAAAAACAAAGCACATGTTCCCAAATAGATGCATATTTTGCCTGGTTACGTGTCGTGGGAGCAACTGCTTTGTGTGTGTTTCTGTGACTCAGAGGGAATACTCTAAATGAAATATTCAAACACGTTGGCAACTCCTGCATGCTTCTTTTTATTTTTGAGCATAAAGCACTTGTTCTGAAACCGGGTATGACGTTTATGAAGGAGCTGTGAGTTTGCCATATCTCATAAATGCTTTCCGTGCCTAGTGAGGCGGTGTGGCTGCAAAATCAAAGTCCTTATTGAGATGTTTGAAAGGAGGTTTCGTTTAAACGAAAGCAGAGGTGCGCCGGGTGACTTCAGAGCAAGTATTTCATTTCAGGAGGCTGAAGGCTCAACCTGGTGCTGGTGCACGCAGCCCTACAGCTGGGGATGCTGACAGCACCACACCCACCCATCTCATAATGGGACTTGGGAAATGAGCTATGGCTGTGCTGGCCTTTGCTGGTTGATGGGGATCAATTCTGGGCCCTGTATAAGAATCTCAGCTTTTTGGATCAAAACTGTGACTAGGACACTGAAAAAGCCAGAAGCTCTTACAAGGAATAAACGTGTTCTCCAATTGCTGTGTGATTTCTGGGTTTAACTTATGATTCCCCACTCCTGAGCCATGAACTCCACCCGCAGCCTCCCCTGCTTCCACGAGCCGTCCCTTCACAGTGACGCTCTCAGCTCGAGTGTGGCAGCTCATGTCTGAGAGCACCTGGAGGAGCTGACACGGAAATGCAGCGTGCTCCATGCCTGTTCTATTAATAGTGCTATTAAATCTGACTTTTAAAAGCACTGAAGAGCCCTGTGAGACGAAGCACGCAGCCGGGGAGCACTTAGGGCTGGGATGGAGTTGCCCACCGAGGTAAAATGCTGAAGCATCTGTGACTCAGCTGCTCCAGGGCTACCGTAAAGCCCAGTGAAATTGCAACCCCCCATCCCATCTGTGGGACTGCCTCACTGCTGCTGGGGGGAGATCTGCATCTGGGCTGCAACTTCTGCAGGCAGGCTCTGGCCTCCCAGAAGCGGTGTATCCACAGTAATCAGCAACACCTTGCTTTAATATACATGGAAACAGGTTTTAAATGCTTTGTGTATGAAATGCTATATCAGGAACATATTCATGTTCCTGAGCCAAGGCAATTTGGGCAGAAAAATGCCAATGAAGTATGACTGAATCCATGTGAAAATGAAGTGTTTGCTTGAAGGAATTAAAGCAAATTTAAAATAGTCAAGTGCACTGATTAGGAGCATTATTACATCTCTCTGGTGGTGAAATAGTGAGCTGCAGTTCATGCTCCTTCCTTCATCAGCCCTGCATTACCTGGAGGGGATTCAGAGGATGCGTGAGCTAGGAAGTAATGGACGGGGAATGCAGGGGACTTCAGTTGCAGTGGAAGTACCTGTGGAGGGTTGGCCGAGGTACTGGTTTAAATAAACATGAAAACTTTGGTAGTGCATATATTTCATGTCTCAAGCAGAGGCAGGTTTGGAGCTGGCAGGTTATTTTCCCACTTCTGCTATTTTCACACTTTCATTTGGAATGTTTGGAGCTGTAGGACCAAGTTCTCTGCTTCTTTTCTGTTGAGGTGGGGAAAAGACATCAGAAAGAGAGATGGCCCTCCTACCTCCCCCCTTGCAAATGGGAAACCATGGGTTTCTCCCCTATCACCTGCGAGCTATTGCTAATAAACTGTTTTCTGAGGGTAAATGGTATTCTCAGGTTCACCTGGAATTTTCCTTCATCTCCTTCTTCTGCATTGCTTCTCCCCAGCCTGGGGAGCCCACCCGGGTCTGTTGGGCTGAGTCCATGGGTGCTTACTGGGGTTGCTTTGCTGCACAGGGCCTGAGGGTGGTGGGGACAGGCACTAAAGCAATCCCATCTCCATCAGCTGAGCTGTTTGTGGGGTCTCATATACAGGGGGGACAAAACCATTGCTTTCCTTTGCCATTTCTCTGGCAGTCCGTTTCCCCGACCCTTCTTTCCCCACTCTCTGGCAACTGTGTGGCTGTATGGTGGCAAAAAAAAGAAAAAAGAAAAGAAAGCGATCCCCAGCTAACAGTTTGGTGTGAGCAGCCCATGCGGCTCTAATGGAATTACCTCAGCCCCACTAGTAAATAATTTATAAGAGGTAGTAAATAAAATATGTTTCTCTCTTCTTAAAATACAAGAGTTGCCAGCTGGCAAACACCCACTGGGGCGGGGCTAACCCAGAACTTGGCCCACCTGGAATGGGACCTGGTGGGGAGAGCATCCAAGCCGAGAAAAGCCGTGATTTTTATTATTATTATTGCATTAATTATTTTCGATAAAGCAGTGCTGGTGGGCCAGAAGCCTGGGGCTGTCACACATCTGTCCGTCTGTCCGTCCAGCGGTGCTCCGCAGCTCTCCGGGGCATTTCCGAGGTTGCCTCCCGGTAGCCTTGACCGTGAAACGCGAGTCCGCAGCGCTTGACCCGAATTTCCGAGGCACCCGCGGCATCCCCGCGGTGTCACCGAGCCCCGATTGAAACCCGAGCCCTGTCACTAATGGCATTAACGGGAGATGCGGGAGCGGCCGCGGGGGAGCGCCGAGGGGTGCGCGCTGCCTCCGCGGGGAGCGGCCGTCGGAGCCCCGCGGGGACGCGCCGGCGTACGGACAGCTCCGAGCCGGGCGGAGCCGTCGGGGCGTCCGGAGCCGTCGGGGCGTTCGGCAGCGCTGCCCGGCGGGACACGGCCCGGCTCGGCTCGTCCCGGGGGGAGCCCGTAGCCGGTCCCCCGCTGGCGTGGGGGAGTTCGGGCTGGGGAGCCGGCGGCGGAGATTTACGATGCGGGAGGACAGAGCGTGAAAGCAGTATATCATCATCAGGTTGGGCTGAAAGAAAGAAAACATATCTTCAACAAAAAGCGGGGCTTCGCAATTCAGCTGCGTTGTTAGGACAACGCAAACTATCCTTGAAATGATTAGTTCCACTTCAAAGGCATTTACATTCAACAGGGGCAGACGCAGCCTCTTTTTATGTCGCCAGAGGAGGAGGAAAAAAAAATAATAATAAAAAAAAAAAAAAGGCGAGGAGGAGGTGGGGAGGTTTTGTGCTAAGGAGAGTCATATGTTTGCTCCTTCTATTTATTTTTCCTCATTCGGGGGAAAGTTGTGTAAGATAAACAGAGTGCTCACAGCATCACTCCAGGACCGCTGCCGGGGGGTGGGCGAGGGGCGGCCCCAGGGTGTGCTCGGACCCCCCCCCCCTCCTGCCCCTTCCAAATGGAAAGAAAAAGACAACAGTAAAAAAAAAAAAAAAAAAATCCTTGACCTCAAGAGCTGTCTTTCCTGGGACATCTGTTATTAACTTGAGGAAGCGTGACATACATTTAGTTGGATCACAAAGGCTCAGGGTATCCTGACGCAGTTTGGGAAAGATTTGAAGACTGAGGTGTCTTCACACCATTGAGGAAGTGGATCCCACGTGGTGGCCTCGACTGGGAATGAGCTTTTGCATCTGAAAATCTGCACCTCAGCCACTTTCTGAACACCTCTGCATGGGAAAATCCAACCCAAGTTGGTCTGTTCCAGGTTATCCTGAGTTGTATGGGATCAAACGTGAAGGAGGGAAGCGATGCCGGGATTAGCTCAGGGAGAAAGTTTACCATACCCCTATCATGTTACCAGAATCCCACTAATCTCCCCTTCCCCTGATCAATTCTTACATCCAAATAAGCCTCATGTACTCCCCTATTTCAAATGCTGCTTATTTTAGCTTTGAAATTACCTAGAGGTGGTGTTTCCACCACTCTTAGTGCTGGAGAAAGGCAAGCATTAAAAAAAAAAAATGCAAACAGTGAAGCTTATGTGGTGTTATCTGATTTGAATGGAGGAGTTCTACCTTGCTTGGAACATGTTGCATCAGTGTGTCTATGGGAGCGGGAGTGTTTGCTCTCTCCCTCTGCTCCTATTGCCTGTTTACTGCCTGATGTTTTGCGAATTATCATTGGGTTAGACCTCAGCATTCTGCAGGAGAAGAAAATTGAAATTGCAAAGGATGCTGGGCAACAGTTTTCTAAAATATTTTGTCTGCCACAGCTATCTCAACGCATATGAACTGAATTATTCTCAATACTGGTGCTGATCAAAAATCTTCCTTTCAAGTTATTTTTGCGGGGAGGTTAATGCTTTACACATTTGAAACCTAACAACTATATATATTCTTAAACATTTTTAGAGGTGTTGTGAATGTCTTAATGCCAGCACCCACAAACTATCGACTTTAGCCCAGTTTGAAAGCCAGAAATGGTGATGGCTCCAGCCTTACAAAATAAATAGCGGTGTGCAAGTTAGTGTTTGGGCATAAAATTCTTATTCCAGCTAAGCTGCACCTGAAGGCAAGGTTTAACTGCTCAGCGATCCTTGTTTTATGTTATGAATGTGTATGTGATTCTTCCATGATCAAGCCAAGAAATTCTTCCCTTCCCTTCCCTTCCCTTCCCTTCCCTTCCCTTCCCTTCCCTTCCCTTCCCTT